>NC_050527.1:3187104-3212000 GCF_002922805.2 Oryzias melastigma
TCACATACATGTAAAGACATTATTTAAAGCCATATGTTTCCGCAAAAAAAAAAGACCACCACAATTGTCCTGCCATTAGACAATTGGACAAAATCATATCAATAAAAAGGTAGTTGTCACCTTTGGGTTCCCATTTTGCAGCCTGTCTACTATATAATCTATTAGTTGGAACTTGGATTTCAGCTTCAAGGAGGTACTGGCGTTTTCTCCAGACCATGGCCAACTTGATTTATATCTTAAAGTTGAATCCTAGCATTTGGACTTTTTTTTTCCTCCAGGTCCCATGATTCAACTTGATGACAACGACGGTGGACAAAGGTGAACCTTCATCGACAACTTGATTTATGCAAAACACCAGCTTGAAGCTGCCCAATCGCACAGGCCTTCTCTAATCAGTCAGACGTGAACTACAAATTCTAAGAGCTGGAAGCTACTGACCACTGTGGGAGATATCTAACCAGCAGTATGGGTGCCAGAATTCCAAAGTCAATGGTTAGAGCAACTGCATAAACAGACCTCCTATAGAAATAGGTTAAAAATTCTTAACATGTGAAACATTTTTTTTAAAGAGCAAAGATTTGCCAATTGGGTAAGAAAAATGGTCTTACCAAGAAATGTATTGTAAAGAAAAGACAGGTTTTCTAAACTAAAAATGTTTTGCTTTTGAAAAACTTTCTTAGTAAAGATTTTTTTTAAACAAGGGTCTTTTTAGTTTTTGCATTTTAGATGCTGTTTGGCACCAACAGAAAGGATTTTTTTTTCTTTTTTTTCTTTTTTTATTTTTTTTTTTAGAATGACCCATATACTCAGCTCTTCTGATCATTGATAATTAATAATGTATTTCATTTTTGGGGGGGGTTTCAAGTATGAATTCTTCTCTTTTCACTACAGATCCAACAGAGAGTGAAAAAAAATGAACCAGTCTGTATCTTGTGGTTTTTATTTTCTGGTCTGCTGGGGCTATAGTTGCTAGAAGAAGTCTGACCTTTTAAGTAATAGAGTTTTGTGGTTTGATTTCTAATCTTTCACAGGCAGGAGAGATTCCCACTGCAGTGTGTAGCTACTATTTGAGATTTTTGAGACATTTCTTTGTTGGCTACATCATATCAATCACGTAATTTACTTTTTTACTGAATGTGCATCAACAACAACCTAAAATGTGCATTCCCATTTGTACTATTTCACTAAGATAAGAGCTTGCTTCATAGTTGGAGGACTTGTGCAGATGGTGGTACACTATGCAAGACACAGGAAAACGACTGTGTGAATTGATGATAATGCAGGCTCAGCACTAATTGCAGGCAGGGAAATGAATGTGATTTCTTCCTCTATCTCAGTGGGCTACCACATCAGGAAGCACCGGTATAAAACTATTTTCATAACCAGTACTGGCAGCAAGTAATGGCCTGATCATGTGCAATGTGCAGGCCGTCTGCACTTCGACCACCAGCACTAATCATGCAACCAGATTACATTTATGCTGCCTTATGATCTTGTTTTGAAATAATTGAAGTGATTCAGAGCCTCAATTTGTCTGCTTCCAATTCTGGGCTGAATTTCATGCAAGAGTTTTAGTTTGTTGTTTTGAGAGACCGCCATTTTCTGGTTGGTTTTCTAATCAAATTCTCCACAACTCATCTAAGATTTCAAATAGAGTTAGAATAAACTTTTGTTTATGCTGAGGTGTCTGACATTTATTTAAATGAAGACAATTAAAACAAAGTATAATTTAGCTTTATGAACATACATTTGACGAGCACTGGGGTCACAAATGTCGGGTAAAATAATCTGAACTTCAGGTGGATTTGGTTTCTAGACAAGTCTAACCAAGACTTAAAGTCCCCCTATGACAATTTTTTTAATTTAATTTTTATATCTTTTTTGTTTTAATTATGAACATGATGTTTTTTAACCAAAATCCCACAACCTGAATGTCTTAAAAAGCGTTTTTTTCATGTTGATGAAAAATCTAAAATCTCCTCTGAGGGGGCGTGGCTTTTGGAGCTGAGCAGCCCCGCCCCTGACCCCCTACACACATACATGTTAAAACTCAAAAAACAAGGTTTTCATCAGAAGAGGACTTTAAAAGAAAATAACAAATATTAGTCTACTTTTTGAAAGTTTAATGGGAACAAAACAACAGTTTGTATTTGTCACCTTGTTTTTCCAGAATTCATTTCACTTCTATAATCTTGAACTGACATTGAGGTTTTTTTCCTTTGGCTTTCCATAAATCCAGTAAAGTTGTGTCAACGTAGACTAATGCACAATTGTTCTAGGCTAATTTTGTTTCGAAACTTGGCAGGACTTTCTTGCCATTTTTCTGCTAATGTCCCGCCAGATTAATTTGTTTTGTGTAAATTTATGAAATACGGTGGGTGAATTCCGATCGTCCATTGTGTCCTAAGCATATTTTTTATGTGAGCGACACAGATTTTCACAGAATCATCCAGTCAAAGATGGGATACTTTAGCAATATACGTTTTTAAAGCTTTACATTCAATATTATATAGATAATTTGCTGAAATGTAAGACTATACGACTGGAAAGTGACAAATAAGCGAATATATTTATTCTACAATATATTGCTTTTTAGCGCAATGGCAAATGAAGAATCGCTTTCATCACTTATGTGGATTAACTGATCATTTATTCAGTCTCTGACGGTACTTTCTGCTGGCAGTGTAGCATCATGGGAGGTCTGGCCTGGGGGAACTTTCCTTTTGATGGAGCATGCAGGCTTTTCTTTAGAGCTTGCAGTCCCCTCCAGGAAACCAACAGCAAGAAGCAGTAAATCAATAGCTATGCAGTGTGGGCAAATGACAACCCGTTTAGTTTGGCGGCCTACTTCGTTTCACAACATGTAGCCTGGCCTTCTAAACTGAAGACAGGGTCTCGGGGAGAAAATATTTCCCTGCTCTAAATCAGATTTGGCAGCGGGTGGTCAGTGGAGTTGTGAGTGAGCTGCCTCTACACCTGCCAAGGACTGTGGAGACAGAAGAAAACACTATTTTTCTCCACCCAGGTGACTCTGCTGCACCTCCCACAGTTTGAGTATATCAGTTGCACCAAGCTGCTGTTGATTTAATGTCCATCAGCAATGTTACATCTTCAAAAAAACAGTCTGTTGACTTCAGTTTATAGGATGACAAACTGTACAAATACTTCTGGTTAAAAGAAAAATACAAGTTACAACGTTTTCTAGCCTTAACTTCTCTAGCAGATTTACTAGTTTTTTTAATAAATTATGATCGCAGTTTTTGTAAAACACAAGGCTAACATCTGTTGCTGCTGTGTAACCTGTTTAACACACTGCAATATGTTTTTCAAATCCATAACAATTTGTCCTTAAGCAGGGAAGCCATTCTATGAAGGTGGGTGATGGAATAAAACTAAGTGTAGGATGAATAATTCATGTGTGGAGCCAAAACTCGATTATACCTTTATTTATCTGATTGACTGGTGCTAAGGTAGTGAGGTTCAATTTCCACTCCTTCACTCACACTTGATAGCCTTATAGTCAAAAAATTTCTTATCTTTTTATTTCAAAGAAGGCAAACTGTCGGGTATTTCTCCACCGCTTTTTTTATGGATTGGTGATAGCAGTTTTGAAGGCAATAAAGTACAGCATTAATAATTTGTTTATCTGTCATTAAAGACCAACGCCAATGAAAAAGGCGTTTTTAACATGTTTTTGTGGAATTTTCTCATGATATAGAGAACATTAAGCTTAAAATTGCATTGCTGAGTATTTTTTTATACAAATCATTGTGAATCAAGAATGGTCGCAAAAATGTAGACGCTATTACGGCAAACCAACAGCTCCCTTATCCACTCCATCTGATGCTTCCACTTGCAGACAAATAAATCCATTAGCATCTTGATTTTCCTCCTGGCTCTAAACTGTACAGTTGGATAGCTCCAATATTGCCTTTTTTGGGGGGAGAGCAGTAAACAGATGATTGAAGGGGAAGGGGGTGGGCTTACTCTACAGCATACAGTCACTGCCACTACTCGGAGGCGAATTTTTGAAGAAGCCTGCCACTCTGCAGAAACTGTGTCCAAGAAATTGACAAGTAAATGTTTTATTATTATTTTAGGTAAAAACAGTATAATCTTGATTAGTCCTTAAACCCCTGAGACATCGTCAGCAACGCTTAAAAACAAAATCTTTAACATATTGTAATTTTTCAACTGTTAATGCATTCATCGATTTGTTAAACAGGGTATAGAAGTGTAGTTATAGTATTAAGTATACCTTCATCTAACCTAGTATAAGAGTATAAAATGTCATAATTTAGTATAAAAATATAACATAGCATAAAAGTACTAAAACCTTAATTTAGTATAAAAGTCTACCTTATACAAACGTATTAATAACCATTCAATGTAAAAGTGTAACAATATAAAAGTATTAAAAAACAGGATTTAATATAAAAAAACTTTCCCACCACACGCGGAAACACGGCGGAGCGGCATGGAACGGAGGCCACTACCATTGAACTATGGTGTAGTTCACACCAGACGCGAAGCGCCGCGGTCCTCCGCGGCTGGCTCCCACTGTGCAGCTGTCGTTTTAGCGTCTGCAGTCTATTTTTTCCGTGAGCGTCAAGCCTGGCAGGAAGTATGCCAAAACACAAGAAAATCCAGTCAGTTTTCATATATAACCAATTTTTCACAATAAAACACCACAATTGACAAATTCGATCAGATTTTTGTATCTAAGAAGACTGTAGAGATGAAAATAAACACACACACAGATCAAATTACCAGGCCTAGTGGGGGAGGGCTGTGGTTTGGGGTATCTGGTGTTGGAAAATAAATGCTCTAAATAACCACAGCTGAGCAGAGGCGCCTGCCGAAAAGTACGTGTCTGGATGGTACTGGAGGTTAAGCGGATACCGCGCGCACTTCCGCGTCTTGGTTGAACCAGGCGTAATCTTTATTCAGACCAAAATAATTTTGTAATGTTTGTTGTAATTACAGAAAAAAATCTTTATTTTGTTTCACTCCATGAGCTTAAAGTCCTTTTCTGGAACACTTTTTTTTTTAAACACTTTTCGTTCTTCGTTTTGTAGATAACAAGTTTTAATTTGGTTTAGAAAAATGATTAACATGACTAAAAGTATAAGTTTTAAAGTTCTGTTTTATTTTTTTCTTCTCTTTTTAGGAGGGAAGGACATGGATTTGCAGAAATCTTCGGACACTAAAAATGGCAATCATTGGTGATGCTTTTTTATTTATCGATACTCAAAAGCACAAAAAAGAAAATATTTTTCAGCTTTTATACTTTTACTATTTAATGTCATTTTTTTTTTTAAATCAGAAATATTCTGAATTTTTTAAGCAAGTGTTATTAGACATTTTTGTGCAAATTGATGCTAAATTCACACATGAATTAACTTCATAAACTCTGATGTCAAATTATATTAAACATATCTTTCCTTTTTATGTGAACTCTTCCCACATACAATGGACAGATTTGGGTTTCTCCATATAGTTTTGCAAGTGATGATGTCAAGAATGAGTCTCTTATTTTGGCATCTTCCACTGACGGGGGACGTGCTACACTTATTAAAGTGTGGAGCCATTGTCAAATTGCTTTTAGGAGCCTATGGATGCCTGAACTATTGCTCCCCCAACCTTCTCCAGATTATTCAATCTCACAGTCCCATTGCTGGCTCAAGATAAGATGGAGAATCCATGCAGTGCAGCCTTATCTGAATTTAGCACACACTCTCAGGAGTATGGGATTTCACTACGAATTCCTTCCCTGCACACCAGGTATGACCCAATTAATGTGAGAATTTGCTGCCTTTTCCTTTCACTTCATACCACATCAACAAATCAGATGAATTTTGAGGGCCGTTATGAGGCCTTTCACACAAATATTTATATGAAAGTTAAAATATGTATGTGTGCATAAATGCAGTCCCAGAAATAAGGATGTTTAGGTTTCTCTAACATTTTGTTATATTGCTGGTAATGCTGTTTAATTCTCTTTTAAATTTTGCTCCATGTTTTAGCCCTGTGGTTCTCTCATAACAAGCTAAATGCACTAAAGTAAAGCAGAGTAAGCGGTTTGGTATTTGCAGAAAAGTTTTGGCAAAGATTTTACGGAAGTGATCAACGTACTCATCTCTGTTGCTTGATCTACAAATGGATGCGCTCCACAAATCAGCACTATGTAAATGAATAAATAAATTGTGCTAAAAAGAAAAAATAAAGCCCAAAGAGGAGTTGAGCGACCTCTTCTGGCCCTTCACTCTCTGCCTCTGGCCCCTTTGTCAGAGAGATGAATTTGTGAAGAAAGAAAAAAAAAACACTTCTTGTCAAAAATTTTCTTCTGGTTTTATCTCCTTAGCAACCATTTTATTTTTTTGGTTTCCTAAGGATGATGAACAGGTCTGTGTACTTTTTAGAACAATCGGCCAAAAGAAACTTTTGGATTTTCTTGGCAACCAAGGTTATTTGTTAACCACGCCCACATTCCTAATATGTTCACCTTGTGTGTCATATCATTTCAATCAGCTTGACCCAATGATTTATGCATTCAATTTAAACAATATTCTTGTTACTAGTGAAGGAACAACAGGAGAACACCACTTTTTTGAGCCTGGCACACAAACACTGTTCAAAATTTAAAACTTAGAATTCCAACATTTGTTTCACCGCGTAGCCTCTCGATGATGCTTGAGTAGTTAGGAGGCGATAGATCAAAATCTATAGGATGAGTTCAAATTTGTAGCTGGTACTAGAATTTTTATGTGGAAAATTCAAAATGGTAACCTCTTCCCGAGGTCAAAGGTCAACAAAACTTGGGTGGTGGTTGTTAACTTAAGCTGGTGTGTGTTGAATTTAATGAAAATCACCCAAATAAAATGTTTCTTTTCTCATATTGTGGGTAAAATATCCAAAATCACCAAAATTTTCACTTAGTCACAAAATGGCGGCTAAGTCTAGGTTCTGAGACTATCCCATAATAATTTAAAAACTTCATTTGGACATCCCTGACAGGTGTTTTTTGGTTTTTATTAGTGGATTATTATTTTTTTTTTTACCCTTACAAGAGATTAAGGCCCTTTCTTTTTTTTTGACAGTTTCATTTGCTGTGATGCCATCATTTTTTGAATGGGGATGATCACTATTTCATAAATTTCTTTTCACCGGGTACACACGGATAGTGGTCAGTCTTTGTATTTGTGGTGGGAGAAACATTTTCGCTGAAAGGCCCAGTATGAAAAAAGAAATGGTCCTTAAGTCAGTACTTCTGAGGGCCGTATTAATCGGATCCTTCTTAAATGTGAATTTAAAAAGTGACAGATAAAAAATAAAAAAAAGTAAAAAACAGTTATCAAATAAAGCCTAAGATGGGGAGTTTAACATAAAGGTTATATTTCAGGGATGCAACAACTACTCGACAAAAGATGTGTGATGTCTTTGTGTTTTGTTACATTTTTCTGCAGTTTATGCTTTGACAGGAAGATGGATATCAGTAATTATGTCCAGAGACGTCTTGAATCAGTACTTAAATTGACATGTGCATTGCTGTTTGTCCACATTATGCTACTCGACTCTTTACACAAAACTTTTTTTCTTAATAAAGTCCAAATCCTTTAATCTCCTTAATGGATTTTTCGTCACCCAAGAGATGTTAAATAAACTGATGCTAAAGACTTGTCTGGACTATATCAACATTTCCTTCACATTGTGATCTTTATTGACAGCAGTGGATTAAAGGAATACAGACAGTAAAATGGCTCCAACTGTTGAACATTCTTACTACGATTATTGAGATGTTTTTGATTAGAATAGCTTTGGTTTCAGTAAATAGGACTTCCTAATGCAGCAAATTCAACAAACGACCATTTTCAGTTCTTTAGAATCTATCAAATATTCTGGAGCTCTGTTGTGCATAATAATGTGGAATGCTGCATTTGAAGGTTTTTATTTATTGAACAAAAAAAAAAAACTCATCATTTGGAGGCAAATTCAATAACATTTAATATTTACTCTAAAGGTTGGTGAGTTAGATCCACAAACCTGTCATTTGCTTTGAGTATTTAGAAAAATAATACATATAATTTGCAAATTTAATTTGGAACGCACTTTAAAGAAAAATGCAAATGCTTTGACTCAAGATGCATTTATTTTGAAAAAATAAATTTGAATTTTCTGCCAATTAAAATTAAAATATACACAAAAAGTAAATAGTGAAACGTTAGTTTTTTTAATAAATGGCTTACAAGCAACAAAGATAAAAAAAATATATGATTTTTTTTAAATGGTCGGTAAGAAACTGTGCCAAATTGCTCTGTTTCTGTCAAAGGTTGCAGACTCCTGTCTTACATAATTGAGCACCACCTGTAGGTGCATACCTGTGCATCTCTTCTGCAAGCAAAAACATACCTCTGGATCAAACGAGCCATTCTACAGCCTGTTCCTTAACCAACAACTACAATAAAACATAGGAGTCAATAAAAGAATACAGACCGCCAAAGACAAATGATCAATATCAGTTTAAGCCATGACTGCCAAATAAACTAACTTCTTATCAAACAAGCACAAATATTATGTATACTGATGGGCAACTATCTATTTCATGGAACTTTTATATTTATATTTCATGAAAACGATCTAAATTTAGTTTCCCCGACAACATTCTGCACATTATGAAGCTGGTTTGCCTTCGTATTTATCCAACTCGCTTTTTGAACCGAGGCAACGGCAAAAACGCACAAGTCAATGAGATTGTCGGATGTGTGTAGATGATAGTAATTGATATATTTAAATAAGGTGTGTGGTTTATTTCAAACCTGTTTCTTGTATGCTAATGGATCTGAAAATGTTAAGTGATGAGTCACTTGACTGCCATAGATTCAGGAAATTGGTTTGCCGTCGTCTAACAAAAGCCTTGTCTGTGGCGCATAATTGCCTTAGACCTTCTACACAACACACACACACAAAGAGGTGTGTGTGGCTGAGGCTTGGTGTGTACGTTTGATGTCTTTGAAGGTGGTTTGCCTCAGAACTTTTTTGATAAAGCGTGCAAGTCTTTGACTGGAAATAAAATAAATAAATAAATAAATAAAAACAAGGGTCAGTTTTGTTCATCTAATCTTTTTGATTGTTTATATATTTGTATAAATTAAACATTATACTGTAGGCCAAAAGTACTTAGGCCTAAAAACCATGTATGCTCTCTTTTTGATTTGCATTTAAGTTGTTTCTTTGAAACAAATGTGTTGCACGCCATGGCGCAGAGTTAGAGCAGTCGACCTCTGGAAAACTGATTAGGTTCTTGCCCTTTTCAGCTATGTCTTGAAGAGTCTGTGCAAGACATTGAACCCTACTTTCCTTTTGGTGGTTGCAGGTTAGCACCAGTGTTCAGCAGTGGAGGCACCATCAGCGTGCACGAGTTAATGAGACTGTGCCTGTAAAACACAAAACCTTCAAAATCCCTATATGACATTTTTTTTTAGTTTAAATAAAGCCTTTCCATTAGTGTTTTAATCATGTTTATGAAGTTTTTAACCAAAATCCTACTATGAAATTGTTTGTTACTCATAATTCAAAATAATAGTCAATACTGGAAAAGCAATCCTCCAAAACAACTTTTTTATTCTTCAACACCGCTCATTATGTAACTTAATTAAAGTGATAAAGAAAATGGCATTGGACATTTCATTTTCAAAAGGTTCTGTAGTAAATTTGTACCAAGATTAAATTAGAAATATCAATTTACAAAATTAAAATGCATAAACAGAAATGCTTTTTTACATTTTCACAATCTAACTGCATTAGTTGTCTTAAATAAAATGAAAAGGCAATCCTCCAAATCGTGTTTCTATTTTCTTCATCAATACCGTTCATTCTGTGACATGATTAAAGTGACAAAGCCAATGAAGATTGTTTTTTTGTTTTCACATCTCGCCGCACAAAAAGTGCCTCATAAACCAGTTTGACTTAGTAGTTGGGGGGTATCCTGGGCGCACTAAGGTTCACCTGCTTAGTACTTAAGTATGCCACAATGAAAATATAAGAGACCTACAAAGATCTTGCAATTACAGATAAAATCCAAACTAATAGCCTAAATAAACTCAAAAGTAATTAAACAATTAGAGACAACAGAGGCTATTAACACAAACCAATTTCTGCCCAAGAGTTTGTTAATGAAGCTGTGTGACCAGTTTCCCTTAAGCTTTTCTGATGATTAGATTTTAGCCCTTTTGTCATAAACACGGCCACAATGAAACATGTCAGAACCTTTGAGAGGACACCAAAACTCTAGTTTATGTAGACCACAGAGCTCACCTTGGAATCAAAATACCATTCAGTCTTTAAGGTTAAAAAAAGGCACAAAGTTCTGAGAAAAAAAATAGAAGTCAAGTCATTGTAGTGTCACTTTAGAAACTTAATCATAACGGATTAGATTTTCTTCGCTTTTCCTGCGGCCCCTCTGACCATCACCGGGACATTCATACACTAACACACCAGTGTTTCGGTTTTCTTCTCTTACTCCTTAAATTCCATTTCCAACCATATATTGTTCTATTGTAAAAATCATCCCCACAGATCTTTTAATTATGATTATTACGTTTTTCGCCAAAATCAAAAGGCGTATGTCTTTTTTTAAGACATATTTTTTATGCATAACGGGAGTATTTCAATAGAAAATACAACTATAGTTTGTGTCTGTTGACACAGGGCAAGCCGCCCCCTTTCCCATCGCTGACAGCTCTGTGTGCGTGCAAGCTTATAGCCTCAAGCTAATAACAGCGACTACCAATAAACTGAATCAATCCAGTCATACAGTTTTGAGTCAGAATCACAATTCGCTACAGCACGAGTGTTGAACGCTCATCGTGTCCCACTTTTGTTAATAAACTCTAATAAAGCGCTTACCATCTTATGATACATTTTAAGCTAATACTAACAACAAAAGAAAAGTTTTATTAAAAGTGGATACAACTCTGAAATCTTGTGGAGCTTCCAGCCAATGCTTTTCAGCCACCATCTTGCCTGCTTCCACCAGATCCTCTTGGGAGACTTTGGCACGCCCATGTCAGTGGCTGCGTCATTAATCTGAGCCTTTTCAAGTATCCGGTTGTCATCTACTCCTGATTTGAATTTAAAAAATACCCAAAAATGCAGTTTTAATTGTAAATCATTTTATATAGGTCATCTACTATAAGGAAAATGCTACAAAACTATGTTAAAAACACACAAAAAATATATTTTTTTTAAATGGAGTGGGTCATAAAATAAATTTGGATAGTTGACAAATGAATATCAATTTGTCCTGTCTTAAAGAACTCTTCACATTTTTGTTTTGCTAATCTAGACACAAATAACAGATTGGAAGTATGTACACAAATATTTGTATTTGTCAGAAACTGATAGTGTGGGACCAAAATCCAGGCCTGATGGCAGAAACTTGAAGCTTTAATGAGTAAACTCATAGCATGACAGCACAAAAGGTAAAATAAAAGAGTGTAAACCAGAGACTTAAATACACTGAGGATAATTAACTGGAATGAAGACAGCTGTGGACGATTAACAACCTGAACCTGGTGTGACCGCGACAGGAGGAGCGTCCAAAACATGACAAAAACCAAGCAACCGTACGTAAAATCAGAAAAGCACATTAAAAAAAAAACTCCTCTCAATATTAATTCTAAAAACTTTGTTGTTTATATCTTTTCTGTGTCCTTCAAAAGGATTTCAGAAAAAAAAAAACAACTTCACAAAGTTTTGGAAATAAAATACTTTGGAAGTAGCCTTGTGACTGGAATAACAAAGATAACAAATAAGAAAAGCAGTACTGACAACGCTCATGTGTTCATTTGACTCAGTTATCCTTTACATTAATGAATAGTGAAGAGAACTGTGAGGACTTAATTAAGTGTCCAAGCCCCTGGCTATTTAGAGTGAGAGTGTCAAACTCCTTTATGCACTTGTGCGCAGTGGATCCTTAATGCACTGCGTCATGCCAAGGACCCCAGAAAGAAACCACGCCAGCAGAGGATCCCAGGGCAACGGGACTCTTGAGCCGAGCTCCCGTGTCTGTCTACAAACCAGTCATGACAAAGCCTGTCTCCCCAGCACTGCTACAATATGACGAGTAAATTGGAAGTCTCACCACCAAGTTCAACATTTGACAGGAGCAAGAGGTCAGGACTCAGCTCGAGGCTCTTGTTTACAGTAAGAGGAGAAACCATTTCAGCCTGTGTTGCACTCTGGCCTTACTGGTAAATATCTCCTAGTTCTGCTACTGGCTCTCTTTTTTAATGCATTATGGATTTATTTCTGCAGAAACTTGCCCAACTTACTAACTAAAGTCCTTTCAATTGATAACCTGGAGTTTGTAATGTGTAAGGTTACCAATTCCTGCTTTTGCTCTTCAGGGAAACTATATTCATGGAGAAAAAAAACCGATTGTATCTGTATAAGTAATTGTTAAAATATAATTTTTATTTTTCCACTGTGTCGCAGTTTGCATGCGTGGGTTTTCTCTGGGCATGCCGTCTCCCTCCCACAGTCCAAAAACATGCTTCATAGGTTAATTAGTTACTCTAAAGTGTCTCTAGGCCTGCATGTGTAAGGGAGTTTTGTGCCCTGCGACAGACTGGCAACCTGTCCAGGGTGCACCATACCTCCACCACAAAAATGCTGGGATAGGCTCCAGCAACCCGTCAAACCTAAAGCGAGTTATGAAAATGGACGCATGAAATCACCATAAAAAACAGCAAAAAAAAAACCCCACAAATATTAAAAAATTGAAAAAAAGACCTATATATATACATGTATATGTATATATAAGATGGACTGACGTATGGATAGTCAGACAGTCAAAAAAAAAAGATAAATACAGCATTCACACAAGTTTTTAAAAAACAATAGTTTAGTATAGTATTCAATAAATGTTTATTCTGTTCGGCCAGCAGCCTAAGGTGTATTTTGGATTTTGTCCCCTTGTTTGATTGAGTTTGACACTCCTTGAATAGACGAACTGATATGACAACAGCATGGTTTAAGATGGGATAAGTTACCCGAAACTCTCGGCAGCCCCCTACTGATGCTCTACCTGCACCCCATAGTGGGGGTAGCTCAGGGGTAAGCAAACATTTTGATTTGAGGGCCACAGAGGGTTCTAAAATTTGTCAGAGGATTCAGAACATGAGCAGATGCAAAATATGTGTTTAGGTAAGAAATATCATGGAATCTGGATGAAAACATGTTTTCATTTTGATTAGAAATCAATGTATATTATTTACACGGGACATTTTGGAATTTATATTTCAAAACTTAGACTTTTGTTTTCATTTTAGTGCCATTTGCATTGAATATTTGATGCCCCCCCCAGGGAAAAATGTGAACCGTGGTGTTGGAGTGATCAGAAAAACAACAAACCTTCACACACCACATGTCTGCAGAATACATTTCTGCAAGGAAACACAGGTCCATTTATTTGCAGTGCAGAATATATGGGGAAACACATTATAATCACTCCAGTTTTGGAGGCCAGAATAAATAGTTTAACAAGCACATATGGCCCCCGGGCCTTAGTTTGCCCACCCCTGGGCTAGCTACGTCCAGGACCATCTTTAGCCAGAAGATATGTTGAGCAAGAGAAGAACTTTTCTTTTGGAGCTACAGTTTTTAATTATTGTTTCAAAAAATACTGTGCACACTTGGGCGGTTCATTCGTAGCCGTGGGGTCACAGAGATGCAGAATTTAACTGTTGCAGCGCGACAAAGGGACCACCAGATGTTCTTTTTCCTGGCAGAGCGGTGCTGTTGGGTCAACCACTCTACAAATGTCAGAGATTTTGAATCTGATGTGAGCAGCACCAAAGATAACATGAAATCATATTCAGATTGTATTCCAGCTTAACAATAAATATGAATATTTTATTATTGTGTTTTATAATAGAAAAGGACGTTTTTCGAACCACTTTATAGGAAGAAGACAAACATTTTTCAAATATGGTGTTTTTAAGCTCTCTGACACATGATAAAAACACAAGTACAAAAAAATAAATATACAAATGAAGAAAGAAATTCAATGAGGAGTGAACAACAATGGATGTCAGCCAAAGTGCCCAGTCTGGAGGCAGACTCGTTTTTCATTAAGATTAACTGTGTAACGGGGGCGGCCTATCTTTCTATGCCTCAAGCTGACACTTGTTCCCCTCCTACTGCAGCTGTGTGTGTGTCCGCACACGTGTGTACACACGGGTGCTTGTCTATGTAGTTTTGTGTTCATCTGAAGCCGTTTGCTGATGTGTACGCCTGTGCTTCTGCCAGTGTGTTGGTCTCCGTGGTCAAACAATGGGGACATTATCAGACATTGCCTCCAGCATGTGAAGAAATCAGAGGGGAATTCAGACCAGAAATCAGCATGTTACCAGGGGGAGCTGTGGGTTTACACTGTGAGGAATCCTTTCTCTTGACCTATTTTCAACAAATAAATGTCACCGATTTTCATTCGGTTCACCCTGTTGTCCATCTTTCAGAGAACCATCATTTATACGGTTATTTTTTGAAAGTCCTTTAGCAGTTTTTAATGTATCCCTCCTGCTAAACAAGGCAGTCATGCTCCTGAAGAGTCCATGAGAATGTCAGCTTTCTATCAATGTTGCCCCAAAAGTTCAGACTCAGTTTCATCAATTATTTAGGCTGAAGGTGTTCAAGCTTCTTCCTGCAGTAGAAACAGAGCAACAGCTCTCTGGAGTTACACACTCTTTGAAATTACAAGTTTTGGTTGACTTTGCTGTGTGTCACTTTATAATAACAGTGTTAATTTGAAAACTGCAAATGCAACCTTGCAAAGTAAACCGGTATACTTACAAGTACACAAAACTTTAATTTAGTCTTTTTTAAGGTAAGTTCTGAATTTTACCCAAAGCTAAGGACTGCTTGAACAAGACAATTCCAATATTTTTGATGAATTTCTGCTATTGTAGTTCTCAAAAGGCTGTAAAAATGGAAAACTTCAGCATACTCATGATAAGAAAAAGTTTGGCTGGCAAGTGTGTCAAAAATGTGATGAAATATATATATATTTTGTGTATGTAGGAAAGTTTGTTTTTTTTTCCCCAAATACTTATGCATGTATTCCATTGTTTTTACATGTATAACCTGCAAAAAGTACACCATTTTTCTAACTAAATATAGATTACTTTAAAGCAACATGGACTCCAGCTGTCAGTTTGTGCATTACTTTTCCCTGTTCTATAAGTTGTACCGGAGTGTGAAGTGTAAACCCTGCTGAGATTTTAAATTGGCGACATAAGACTTTACAGAATATGGAGATGAAGGAAAAGCTAACTCTTTTTTTTTTAGTTTTATGATAATTAGTTTTTATGTTTTTGTAATTTGTAGGTAGAAAAAAAAAGAATTGTGAGTAAAAAATAGACTAAAAAGTGAAGCATTGGATCAATTAACATTAAGATATGTAGTTTGTTCAATTTAAAATGATTAGTTTTTATTAAAATAAAAATTGAGACTAAAAAATTGCAATTTGACAAACAAGTAATATTTTTAAAAATACGAATTACAGAGCTTTTGTTAATTCACTTCATTTTTGACAGTGTGGAGTAAATAAATTATACACAAAATCACACAAAAAACATGTATTTTCTACAAACAATAAACAGAAGCATAACCAAATAAAAACCATAAACATTTTATAGAGATTTGATGTAATGAATCATATAAAGTGGTTATTAATCTAATATTTTAATGATTCGATTTCTGTAATTATTAAACAGGACCACAAAAATAAATAAAACTCTGATGTAGTTTGTCATTCTTTAGTGGAACATTAGATTCAGGGAAACGGTGGTGCTCTAAGGCAGTCATATTTATATGGTATGGTAATGCAACAAGTGTAGTTTTAGCTTTGGGCAAAATGCTTTATATTTGTCAGATGAATAACTGTGATGCCTTGGACGCATTTTTCTCCATTATGTAACCAGTTCATACAAAACTTTAGAATTTATTCCACTAAAACTTCAAAACAGTAAAAGAGCAAAAGCGATCCTTTATTTTTATCAGAATTATCTTTTCTTTAAATAGTTGTCCGTAATGATTGATCTTTTTTTTTTTCTTCATTTTTGTGAATTCTTTTGCTCATTTCTTTTTGCCGGGCGAGTCGAGTTTACCGTGAGAAGAGAATCTAAACGGAATTACTGCAAAACACTAAACGTCACGCTCGGATGTGCAACACAGCTCCTACATTTATTTAGGAGATGCAATCATGATGGAGCAAAGAGGATATGGGACACGTTTTATCTTCACATCTAGACGGTGTTTTGCATCAAATGAACAATCTCTTTTAAATGAACAGTAGTGACATAAACACAACTGTGTATTAATGAAATAAATAAAAGGGTCAATTAAAGCTTTGACATAGAATGATCATATTTCCCATTATGAGAAAACACAACTTGTGATTTGGAATGTGTAAAGCTAAATTTACACACAGATTAATGTGATGTGAATAGAGCACCAAGGGAGCATAGAACCAAAACAGTGTAATTTGTTTGATGGTGTTGTTACTAATCCATTTGGGAGTTTTTCACGTTTGTTTTGTCTCCTGTTGAAGCTGAAATAGGTTTGACTACATTATTTTAGAAGTTAACTTTCTGCTACATTTTCTAAAACAGCATTACATACCTGTTTAGAGGGAGAGGTGAGATAAAAAAATACAGGTATTTGCAGTTATCTAAGCTTCGTAATCCTATCGGTAATATTTACCCCACAGTCTAATTCAGGGGTCTGCAACCTTTAACACTAAAAGAGCCATAAACTGTAGGTCAGTTTCTTATTGACTAAAATCCAGTCCCAACTACCTATTTAGAAAAATTCATTTATGGTTTAATGGTCGATAAGTCATTAATTTATAAAATGCTTCATTTATAAAAGGTTTTAAACATTACAATTATTAAAATAAAACAATGTTATATTTTTTTATATAATTGTTTTTTTTTTCCATTGGCCAACAGAAAACTTCTACAACTCCCTTTCAAAATAAAATACACCCTGTGTCAAATAAGATACTGCAGTAGATCTTTTTGAATTAAATATGCAAGAAAGTCAACTTAAGCATGACAATATTGGTGTAGAGAACCAACAAAATGCAATAAAATACAATAAAAACTTTCCCTGTGAACAACAACTGGACACTGTTGGGTAGTAAACGATTCAAAGCTGTGCTTTAAGATTATTCTAATAATAAACCATTCTGACCATCATTAAACCTTCTACCATCATTTTGATCAGCTTTCTGAAATGCTAAGAATCTAAACACATATTGAATAAACTAAAACAATCTATTATTTATTGAGATCAACAGGATTTTTTTTCCCTTTGAAGCCAAAGAGCCACAATGGGGAGATAAAGGAGCCGCATGAGGCTCTGGAGCCTCAGGTTGCTGAAACCCTGGTCTAGTTTTTGTGAATGTTTTGTTTCACCTTTCACTTTTGATTTGAATTCCCTGAATTAATAGTTATGATTTAGACTTGGAAAAAGCTCAAACAGCATAACAATGAAGTATTTTTATAATCATTATATTTATTTGACAATTGGCAACATTTAAATATCTAGCCAATTTGATTGTCTATTTCTGACATTTATCGATCCATGTGCAGCTGAATGAAATAAATTACTAATTAATAAATAAATACTTGAAAATAGACAGCTACATTCAAAGTAAAGGGAGTCACACGTCAAATTGACTTTGACCGCTTCTTTTGGATGAACTAACTGGTTCGTCCTGTACTACTCCTCTCATACCGGACCACTGGAAACAAGGCTTAAAAGTTCAGGTTCATCACTCAGAGACTCTCCCAGTACAGTTAGGTTCACTATAATTTCTCTGTGACCCAGTTTGATGAGTTGCTGTTCCACATTAGTCCGAGGAGGGAAAATAAAAATTAAAGGAAAATCAGGGAACCTTTTTATTATGATGCAAATGAGAAAAATGTTACAGATTTCAGGAGACCGACCAGATCGTCCTCCATGTTGGTTTTGGACTCCACCGGCTCATCACTACATCCCAGGGTGTCTCTGATTGTTTGACGTGACACAAATTGTAACACCAAAGCTGAAATATTTGAACTCTAGACACAACGCGCGAAGCATGCCTCTTCCACTCCAATACATTCTTATTCCCAAGTCGTCACATATTGACGTTTGGTTAAGGACCCCACCACGTCAAAAATTGACATTTTTGGGTGTCCCTCCAACTCGTCATCTTTTGACGTGCTGGCTGTCCCAATTAAATCAGGGGATTTTGTCAGACGTAGTATCTGATGCATCTGTTACCACGACCGAAACCGGTATTGATCCGTGTTCGGTACCAGGTTAAGGTTAGGATACCGGCACGGTCCACATCCTGGTACCAGTTTGCGGCCCGGAGGTTAGGGAACCTTGGTGATGTCATGCCTAATGCTCAAAAGGCACTGCAGGACCTGTGATCACGTCTGTACAAACTGAAACTGGATGTCCCTCACATTTGGTGTAAATAAAGCTCCGAATAAAGAGCATATTTGCATGTTTTCTAGAAGATTCAACAACAACTTTCCATTTAAGTAAGCCTTTAAACAGACCACAGTTTTGCTGTGGAATCGTGAATAAAGTAGCATAAAAGTAGCATAAAAGGAATGGTTCATAAACAGGGCTTCTAGACTGAATTCTGTCCCACAAACTTACAGAAATTCTCTTTAGTAAATCTTTGCTACATTTCCTGTCTGACCTTATGTGTGATTGGTCAATTATTTAAAGCCGATGTGGTTAACATTTTTGTGGTTAAAAAAAAAAAAAAACTACATTCTAAAAGACCAAATTCTGTGTCAAGATGCCTATTAAACACAGAAAAGACAGAAAGTAAACCAAGTGATCTGATCTGGATCGGAGGCTCCTATGGTACAAAAAAAAAAAAAAAACCTCCACTACCAAGTGAGAGGACATTATTCTTGCTCCTTGAATAACATAAGCTTTTAGTTTTAAGCCATGCAGGCAAGTTGCAATGATCCCAGGGCATCAACCTCCTTGTGCTCCTTAAGGACTGATAGTCGAGATTCTAGAAATGAGCTGCAGGTAGATGTTGGAGAAGGTCCCATATGATCAGTATGATTTATTTTAACTTTATGAGAGTATATATGCTATTGAAAACATGTAAAAAAAAAATCCTCCCTGCTTTTTGACAAAAAAAAAGTTTTCTTTCCATTTTCTGGCAGAAATAGCAGGAATCTGCTACAGATGGCTGCTCAATCAGTTGTTGAGAAAAGTTTGCACCTTTTGGTGTTGGCTGTCACGCTTTCTCCCTCGTGACCATATGTTCAACATTAACACAGAATCTGACAGACTGTTTGCCGACTAAAGCATCTTTCGTATTTTCACATGCTTTGAGTGAAATGTTAGAAAGCTGTTTCTGTGTAATGTTTTGCACTGTTATCTGTTAAGACGCCACAATCATCTGTTCTTCCAATTCCGTCCTGTTCATGGCACCAAGAACATTTTTTTTTTGTTTTTGTTTCCACAGACATGAATTGTAGAAGCTAGCTTTAGAAAAAAATAACTTTTTTATCTCTGTCTTTATATATATATAAATGCAAAAAACAATTGATGATGTCTTAAGTAAGTTCACACGCTGACTCACTACTTGTGCACAGCTGCAGTCGTGCTGTTAAAAGAATTGACTCAAAACTCGTAAATGTGCACTGTCTTCTTGAAAACAGCTAAAGCTGATTAAAGTCATCACAATTCATTTGACCAAAAGCATTTACAAGACAGAAAGATTATAGCTGCATTGACTCAGAGTTTTAAAGACATCCGGCTTCTCTTTCAGCTACTCAAAAACTCACCAAGCCATGCTTTACTCAGACTGTTGGAAACTGCTGCCAAAAACTCCAATCGTTTTTCTTTTATTATTTTTTTGGGGTTTAACATTCATTATTTACATTTGTTTGAAAAATTTAGAGTACAAAATAACATCTGAACCAAATATCCATCCATCCATCTTCTTTCACTCATCCGGGACCGGGTCGCGGGGACAGCAGTCTAAGCAAAGATGCCCAGGCTTCCCTCTCCCCGGCCACTTCCTCTAGCTCCCCTGAGGGGACCCCGAGGCCTTCCCAGGCCATCCCAGAGACATAGATTCTCCAGTGTCTTCCCCAGGGCCTTACCCAGTGGGACATGCCCAGAACACCTTTCCAGGGAGGCATCAGGACCAGATGTCTAAGCCACCTCAACTTTCTCCTCTCAATGTGGAGGAGCAGCGACTCTACTCAGAGTTCTCTCCGGGTGACCGAGCTTCTCACCCTATCTCTAAGGGAGCGCACAGCCACCCTCCGAAGAAAACTCCTATCAGCTGCTTGTACTGTAGTCGGGACCTCGTTCTTTTGGTCATGACCCAGAGCTCATGACCATAGATGAGTACCAGAACAAAGATCGACCGGTAAATTGAGAGCTTTACTTTCTGGCTTAGCTCTCCTTTCCTTCACTCATGAACAAGACCCCAAGATATTTAAACTCCTCCACCTGAGGCAGGAGCACTCCATCCACTGAGAGAAGACAAACTACCTTTCTCTGGTTGAGAACCATGGCCTCAGACTTAGCGGTGCTGACCCTCAACCCAGCCACTTCACACTCGGCTGCAAACCACTCCAATGCATGCTGGAGGTCCCAGAAGCCAACAGAACAACATCATCAAGAGCAGAGATGAAATCCTGTGGTCCCCAAACCAGAGCCCCTCTGGCCCCTGGCTGTGCCTAGAAATTCTGTCCATAAAGACTATGAACAGAACCGGTGATAAAGGGCAGCCCTGCCAGAGTCCCAACTCAAGGCCTGGCTCAGGGGTGGGGCCCTGGTGACGCCAATCCGGGCAACATAACTGGATGTTCGATTTTTCTACTCATGAAGGGTTCTGTTCTGAATCTTTGTCTGGCCGATCTGCCATGGGAGACCCTACTAGGGGCAGAGGCCCCAGACAGCTTAGCTTGAACGCTTAAACCCCTCCACCACGTTAAGGTGGCGGTTCAAGGAGAGGTGGACCAAGCATTTAGTTTCATAACTCAGATTTAATGCTTAAATATGTTATGTAGCTTTACACCTTGTATTTAAATCTAAGTTTTTTATTCTGCACTTATCATTTAGATATAACATGAAACACTTGGGATAAACATTTAGGAATAATGTTTGACTTTTATAGTTGGCATTTAGATAAAAAAAATTAGTCCCTTTAAACAAGTTAGTAACATTTATTAAGAAAAACCCAGTCCTTCATGGGCTTAAACGTGAGTTCTAAAAATGTTGAAGAGTTTAGTGCCAGCATCCTGCTGTGATCATTGCCAAGTGGTGCACAACTGAACAAAAACTATTCCTTTCCCCTCCTAAGATGCTGTTGTACTTTATTGGTTTGTACTTTGAATGAGCAAATAATTTAATTCTTCTTTTGATTTTTTTTCTGTTCTGTTTTTAATTTCTACGCACAGTGATGGCAATATTGTCAAAATAACTGTGTCCCAGTCTGTTATCAAAACAGCTGTTATTACCTTTAGTGAGAGTACCCTGGACACAGCACACAATTCCACAGATCAAAGGGATTTGCAGTAAAAGTGCTGATGGAAGTAGACACATTGCACAGACTGCACAGGTAATAAATGGCTCCAGCAACAGCCAGCTCCTTGGCTGGTGACTGCTGGAACCACTCTCAATTTCTCTATATCCTAGTGGGAATTGCACCACCATATTCTCCTGTCACCGAGATTTTTTTTTTAATCAGATTAATTATATATGTCTTAAATCTTGAGCTGTTTTACTTCAATTTCCGTGAGTCAGAAAGTGTGAAGAATGTGACATTTTTTAAGATGCAGGCAACCTGTGGAAGTAAGTAGTGGCTTGCTGGAGAGCAAAGGGAGAAAATGAGTTTTTGGAATACAACCTCTGCACACAATTTGTGTAGAATCAATGTAAGAATTGTACATGTTTTTTTAACATGCAAATGAACAACAGGCACATTCTAACATAAATTTAGGTAAAAGACCCACTCAAATCCTTTTTGATTTATTTTAAAGTCTTTCCAAAGGTCTTTTAATTATGATTATGTCATTTTTAGCCAAAATCCAAAAACCTGTTGGTTTCTAAGACATAGTTTCTGCAGAGGAGCAAGAGTTCATTAGATAATTTTCTTCTGAGTTATCGACAGATCATTGGCATGAAGCAACCTCGCCCCCCTTCCCATCACTCATACCAGTGGTTACACACTCTCCTGGTAGCAGGCCCGGCCCTGGGCTGCATGGTGCCCTAGACGAAAAGGGAATTTGCAGATGAGGAAAACAAAGACGTACATCAGGGGTGTCCAAAGTCAGTCCTCGTGGGCTGGCATCCTGCTGGTTTTCCAGAAATCCTGACTTATCTGCTGCTGATTACCTGGATCAGGTGTGTTTGACCAATAGGGAGCTTCAGTGGCAGATTGGTTGGAAAATGTAGGACACCGGCACTCGAGGACTGACTTTGAAAACCCTGTGACATACATGCATCTAGTTATCTTCAAGTGGATGCATCAGAATGGAGTTTAGTGGGGAGCTTGTAGACCATGCAGCGTATTTTAACAAATGTGATCTGTTTTCATACTGCATTTATTCCCCTGCTCTGGATTCAGACGGATTTGGATAAAATATACTCAGAAATGTAATTTTGAGCTCAATTTATGTCCTTCATAAGTCAAGAAATACCACAAGGACATGTTAAAAACACAAAATATGGGTCTTGAAGTCTTTAGCCTTGTTTCCACTGAGCGGTCCAGTCCGTTCTGTTATGGTACAGTAATATCTCGTTTCCACTGAGTGGTCAAGATCAGACTGGACTTTTGAGCGTTTCCATGACAAAATTAAGCAGGACCTACTGGTAGGTCCTTTCTGATGTTTGCAGGCATTTTCAATAAAGATTCATCTGCAAAAACGTACACAGGAAACCGCAAAAAAACTGAAATGTTAGCTTAAATGTCTGCTATATTGGTACTTTCTAATGTTTAAATCTTTCTGCCAATCTCCAACTCCTCCATTCCATCCCACTTTTCAATGGATCTACCTCCAACAGTTACGTCAATACTGTTTAATGGGTCCATTCAAAAGGAGCGCGCAAAATACTGGACCGGATCACAGCGGAAAGTAGGCTTTTGGGACATTTTTTGCCACTTCTGTCTAGCCAATCACAAGCTGGAAAAGCAGTAAGATATTTAAAAAGGCAATACCATACTGCATTACATCTGTTCAATTCTGATTTTAAATACATATTTACATCTGAATTAATTTATTAGTGTCGGTCCAAAATATCACATGAGTGTCAGAAACGTTGCAGCACATTAACTTGCGATATAGCTTAAGGTAATGACTCAAAAAGTTTTCTACACTGCTGTTCTTAATAAGACGTTTTTTTTTTTAAAAGGTTAATGGCTTCCATCTCTTCGTAGTGTGAGTGCATTATTCAAATGCCACTTAGACAAACTTTAATCAAAGCTCAGCACCACACAGAAAAGTGATGAGCTTCTGTCGAAATATCTTCATTATTGTTCTCATAAATTATTAAAGTAATCAGACAACCATGTTGTCATATTATGGTTGTACCTGGTTATCAGATACTGTAAACATGAGAGAAGATGACGTTTAATTTACTTGGTGCAGGGATAAAATGTTTAATTTAATATGACTCAAGACCGCAGCAAAAAAATAATCAAATCATCATTGGAGTCCAATGTGTGGAATTTTGTTACCATACAGTGTGGTAGAATGTCTAATAATGTTACATTTTTATTATTTTGATGTAGAAAAAGTACAGTGGGCTGAACTTTATGAAACTAAAAATGTGAATTAATTTGCAATATTTTTTTTGTTTACTTTTTTGTTTGCACATATATTTAATTGACACTTTATTATATCTTGCAAGAAATACAAAGAATCCCGCAGCTTGTACAGTTCAGAACCTGGTATTCATCTACGCGTCAGACTGGTTGAAGTTTTGGCTAAAGATGTCCTGAATCAATTTTATCTCAGTGATTCGGATCGAATTGTGCAAAATGAACCAATGTCTTCTATGAATCGTACCGGCAACCACAACTTATGATATGAATGGAATCGCTGGTATAAAAAACAAATCGACACACCGCTATTAGTGATATTGTTTTTATTACAAAATATAGACCTGTTATTTTAGGTTTCCAGCAAAAAAAATTGACCTTAACCCAGTTAATGTGTTTCCAGTGTATTAAAAAATATGATGAAGAAGACACACTTGTGAAAATCTCAAAACCCACTTCTTCGGACAAGTATATCCACGCTAATTAAACAAAAAATCTTTTTTTATTATCATTTTATTAATTTAGGTACTTTTTTATTCTTGTTATTGTTTTTTATGACTTTTTTTTTCAACTTGTAAAGCAACCTTGGGTGCCCAGAGAGGCACCATATAAATACATTTTATTATTATTACTATCCCCTTCATCAGGTTAGACGTTTCTTTGACTTGGTTCCTTTAAATCTAGCGAGACTACTCCATTTGGCCAGAAATGTTACATAATAATTTCAGAAACTCAAATGTTGCAAGACCCATTTTTAAAGACTTCGGAGCACCTTTGAGAAACTTCCCATTGTAATCATGGATTTATCCCATCCAGGTTTAGTGCTGCCACTACCAGGATTTAAACTGGGAGTTTACATTCCTAATGCTAACACTTCTCAACTTGAACGACAGCTCAGTGGTAGCCAGATGTAGTCACTTTGTCACAGTCTCTGCTCAAGACAATGAAAATTGTCATGAGTAAAAGGTTAAAATGCGGTTAGCAGTGGTTTATAGCATAATTAAATTGAACCAGCAAAAAAAAAAAAAAA
>NC_050527.1:3212334-3234010 GCF_002922805.2 Oryzias melastigma
TGTACAGATGTACTGAAATAAACAGAATTGACATGACAAAGCTGAAGGGGCAATGGAAGCAGCTGAAGCCCAAAGTTACACTGAATTTTCTAAGGGCATCACAAAATTACATAGAAAACTTCAACAGAGGCTGCTTGTGGCAATCAAGCTTCATCATTTATCACTTAATAAATTAAAGTGCAGAGATTCAAAATTTGGTTTATTTGTAAATATTCAGTCTGATTCCTAATTCTTTAAAAAGGATAATTTTATGTTCCCAGAATTGTATGTATTCTTACACAAAGCAACATACCCTGAGATCACATTTGAATATATAATAACTTATTTTGTTAATTTCCTGGGAATAACAACTTAGGTTAAAGTGCATCATTAATAAAATGGGTAAAAGCATCCATTATGATTGAGAGACTGACAATTTGATTAAAAAATATAAAAATAAAATCTTAATGCAGTCACTCAATAGGACCTTTACGGTCTGAAAATTAGGCCACAAACTGGTTAGTGCAACAAAAAACCAGAAGCAAGCGATTAGGGAAAAAAAGCAGAAAACAAAAATTGTTCTTGAGAGTGGTGGGTCCAATTCCTTCAGCAGTTGACCTAAAGAAATTCACTAAAACATCAAGTGATAAATAAACAGATTAATAAGTGCTAATAAATATATTATAAACCATTTCTATATTATAATCTGAGGCAGTATTTAGATTGGAAAAGTCCCGTGGTACGAAGTGAGTCCACTTGATTTGGTCCAGATCAAGTCCTGAATCGTACATTTATCTGTGTTCAAGTGAATTTTGAGTCTGAATACAAATTTCAAAATAAAAGCATGCATTTTCCGTTGTAGGTCAAACTTCAGTTTTGGCATAATCTGTTGTTCTGTGACCTTAAAGTTTTGTGTTGTGAACTTAATGTGTTGTGACCTTTAAGGTGTTGTGTAGAGAACTTAAAGTGTTGTGAACTAAATGTGCTGTGAATTTTAAAGTGTTGTGTTGTGATCCTAAAAGGGTTGTGTTTTGAACTTAATGTGTTGTGAACCTTCAAGGGTTGTTCTGTGACCTTAAATGTATTGTGAACTTAAGGTATTGTGGACTTAATGCGATGTGACCTTTAAAGTGTTGTGTTATGAACATCAAAGTGTTGTGTAGTGAACATCAAATTGTTGAGTAATGAACATCAAATTGTTGAGTAATGAACATCAAAGTGTTGCGTTCTGAACATCAAACTATTGTGTTATGAATCTTAAAGTGTTGTGTAGTGAACATCAAATTGTTGAGTAATGAACATCAAAGTGTTGTGTTCTGAACATCAAAGTGTTGCGTTCTGAACATCAAAGTGTTGTGTTATGAACATCAAAGTGTTGTGTTATGAACATCAAAGTGTTGTGTTCTGAACATCAAAGTGTTGCGTTCTGAACATCAAAGTGTTGCGTTCTGAACATCAAAGTGTTATAAACTTAATGTGTTGTGAACTTAAAATGTTGTGAACATAAAGTGTTGTGAACCTTAAGTGTTTAGTTTTAAGAACATCAAAGTGCTGTGAACTTTAAGTGTTGTGTTCTGACCCTTCAGGGCCACCGTATTATTGTATTTCATATTTTTATGCAAAGAAACTATCCTCTATAGATGCTGCAAAATGTATTCAATAAATGAAAAGATCTTTTTATCCATGGAGAAAGAATCATTAACATCAAACTGAATGTTAAATGGAAAACTCAACACAATGTCAGTCTTGAACAGAGATCCCACTGAACGATTCCGTTTTCAGTGATTAGGATGTTTGAAGAGCACAAAGACAAAAGAAAAACAAAAGACCTGCTGAGAAAGTTGAACGCTATCAAAGGATGAGGGTGAGACGGCTAGTCTGGAATAATAACTCCCCGCGCCACATTATGCTGCTGCACTCCCAATAAGATCATTGGAAAATGGCAGCTGTTAGAAATAATGCAATTCATTCTGTGTTGCCGCAGGATACTACAGGGCCCTAAATGAAGCATGTCTTCTATTAGACCCCTAAAGAAACAAACTAATAGCCCTGCAAAGACTTGCCATTTATAATATGACTATAATTCCTATGATTCATTAAGCAGGAACAGAAAACGATGGTATACTCTGATTAGAATAGACCACAGGGGAAATTCTTATGTTAATTTATTCTGAAATCTCTCATTGACTAAGCAACTTGTCGTGATATTGTGTAGATTAACTCCCTAGGTTATAATATATTGTGTTCTCATATGGTCTTTGTATAAGACATAACAGATGAAAATTGTTTACATATGTATGTTAGTACATTTTTATGTTAAGAGTAATCCTTTGAAGCACTAAAATCTACCCTGAAAATCATTAAAATCTTCGAATTAAAATGGTACATTGCAATCAAAGAGGCTAAGGGATCAGTTATGATGAATTCTGACTCTTTATTTTGGAACACAACATTTTGTAATCCTCCTCTTCCTCCCTAATGGTGCAGAATGAAATAAAAAATAACTGAAGGGAAACAGCCAGACAACAAAACACATGGACAAAAACACACACTTGAAACCCAATCAGCCCAGACAGGCAAAGGGAATGGTATCCCACAATTCCTTGCTCTGACAGCAGGTCCACTGTCTCTGTGACCATCACTATGTGGATGCTCAAAGATTGCCTGAAATTCGCTTTTTTTAACTTTCATATGTTGTGAATTAATAAGTACTCATTCATTCATGCACATAAATTATATTAATTTGGAAATAGGTGTTCTCAGCAATAGTTTGGTCAATTATAATTGATAAAGATGCTGAAAGTGCTTTAATTTTTAACAGTATTTATATATAATAGCTTATGGCCAAACATATGAGGCTACTTCTACAAAAAATAAAAAATACAAATCATTTATTATTAGATTAACTTAACTTTGTTGTTTAAGTTTATTTGTATTTTGTCAGTTTAATTTTTTAGGTGTTAAAAGAGGAAATAGTGATAAAAAGACAAAAAAATGACCTTAATTCCAGAAATTGTTTAATACTGCTAAAAAACAAACACTTACTCATAGTTGTTTTTCAACCTTTTGCTGGAAGACCAAAAAGGACACATTTTCTACTTTATAATAAAGATTTTTCATTTAATGATTTAGTTATAAAAAAATTATCTTTAAGAATAACATGTACATGTATTTGTTGATATAAGTCAGAATTTATTTATAAGTACTTGTGCGTGTGAGTCTAACTTGATATTGCCACTGGAAGCTCCACAGTCCTAACAGTCAGAGTTAAAAGACATGAGATCTAGTAGAAAAGTGCTGGCGAACTTACATGTCCCAAAGTGTCCTAGCTGTGGGGCTTCATGAACATAATTTATCTCTGTCTATAAAATTTGTAAACCAAAAGATCATTTGTTAATTACCACGTAGAGTTCTGACAACACAACTCATGCATCTCTCCCTTCCTGCTGTCAACACCAAATGGCAAGCAACTGTGAAGGATCAAACCTCAGCTATGACATTTCAAGGACAAGCACTTCATTATCACATCCTAAAATCAGATGCAGGAGATAGAGATACACCGCATAGAAGAAACTAAATCATTGGAACAAATGTGGATTTTAAAGAAAAAGAGAAAATGTAATACAAAAATCTTCATATTTAGTTCACTTATAATTTTGATTGTTTTTATATAAAAGTAATTTATTACTATACTACTGTCTCAGAAGTATACTGCATTAAAGGATTCCAGCAATACTTTTTATTTGGATTATTTATAAAAACACCAGAATTAGAACACAAAATACATAGTGATTAATATAAAAAATACTACTATTAATATTGTATATATTTTTTAACATTTGGATCAACTCTCCACTTAGTCAGTTTAAGTCATTACTCATAAAGAAATAAAGAAATCAGAGACCAAAGAGGGAACCAGAGGCCTCAAAAAGACCAACTATAATCCATCCAGTAGACCGTCACAGGCAATAAAACTATAATTCTACCTTAAAATGCTGAATATAGTTACGTCACCTAGCCTACAACAAAACAAACTGCTCGTCGCTTGGTGGAAAAAAAACATTTAAATAAAATAAACTCTTATCAGGAACACAAAAATGAAAACTAAACTGCTTGGGTATGTCAACATGGAGGTAAAATTAGAGTCAGTAATTTAAGAAGAAATTAATTAAAGCTTAAAGTGAGTGATGACAAGCACAAAAACTGTTGTGTTTGGCATTTTACTCAATTTGTTTTTGTCTTGTGGTCCTGCTGCTTGAAACAAATGCCTTTTAATCTGATAAAAAAAATGATTCTAAACATTTTTTTTAATATATAAAAATAATTCTTGTAATATATCTTCAATGAAAGCTTTTAAGGGAGATCAATATCCCATCAATTTTTAGATGTATCCCTTTTGGGGTCACTGGGCGGCTGGAGCCGGGGTACGCTCTGAACGGGTCGCCAGCCTGTTGCAGGGCCACACACTCACACTCTCATGCACCAATGAAGCATGTGTTTGGATTGTGGGAGAAAGCCGGAGTGCCTGGAGAAAACCCACACATGCACGGAGAGAACATGGAAACTCCACACAGAAAGGTCCCAGCCGGGAGTCGAATCAGAGCCAGAGTGCTAACCACTCAATAGCATTGTATTTCCTTTTGTCCAGTTTTTTATAGCATACTTAAATTTTGAAGTAGGTTGTGTTTCCTTCCTGCAGCTGTGTTTTTAATGCCTCATTGTTGAATATCAGTGTTTCTTTTAGACCTAAAGAGCATCAGGATCTATCAAGACTAAACAAAAGAGCTGCAGGCTTTGACTTAGGCATGAATAATACATTTAAAATTACAGTTCAAGCTGGTTATTTTGTATTTATCAAATGTAGAATTTAAGAAAGAACATTATCAGATGGTAGATAGAATGATTTTACATTTTGAAGTTGCAGTCTCTCATTTTAAACGTAAAAATATATTTAGGGAATTAATTGTTCTGTTTTATCTGTGCTCTCACTCAAATCAATTTGTGCAGTTTAGCTCCATTTTAATTTATTGTATTTTTCCTTTCCTTTTTCTCAAGATCTGTGAAATATCCCAGATATACACAGTCACTCTTCTGCTTTTTATTTTTCCATTCTGAAGTGGTCAAAAAGCAGTTTCTTTCGTTCAGTAACTACACTGTTTGCTGATCTAATCCATAGAAATAGTGTTTCCTCTGCTGTTTCCAACAATTCTTTGGGCCTAAAAATGCAGACATTATGATTGAAATTATGATTTTCCCACCCAATGACACAAAAAAGACTAAATATATTTATATTTTCTTCATAAACATACCAATTTTGCTAAAAAAAAAAAAAAAAAAAACGCTCTTGGAAATCACGACAATAATAAAACGACATAAACTAACAAGGAGATTTTCAAAAACTGTCAAGTTTAAGCAACATTTAAATAGACTTAATGATATTTGTAATGTTTCAACAAAATAGTGAAAATCTGTTGTTTCTATCTGTGCCTGCTACAGATAAAACTTAAAAAAAAAAAACATCTATAGAGCCACACCAACTTTTCACAGAGAATTTATCTAAGAAATGTGTTTGATCTGTGAGGAAGATCTTAGATCCTCAGTCAGACAAAGGATTGATCTCCAACATACAAAAAAAAAGAATAAAAAGACTTTTAGAGAAGGAAACCTGAATTAAAAACATTGTGAATGCCAAGAAGAAAAGGCAAAAAAAAGCTTTTTGGATGTGTTAAAGAAAGACACAAAAACTATCCTGTAAAGACTGTTCTTAAATCAGATACAATCTGAAGAAAAATAACTAAAAATGAGAAATTTAAAAAGGAAATACGAGTTTCACTCTCAGAGTTGCATATATTTTTTAACAGAATAATACACTTTTTACTATCAGGACTTTAAATCATTTTCAGTTTTTAAGGCAACTTTTTTTTCCCTTTAGTTCTATGTTCACATTTTGTTTTTGTGGCTGCAGCTCCGGTGCACATCCAAAGGGCACGCTGTGGAATACAGATAGAACTCCGGTCAAAGAGAGATCAAATGGACTTTATTTGAGAGCAATTACAGTGAGTGCAGGGCAGCTGTTTTTAGTGCGCGTGCAGAAGGTGACACTTTGAATTTGGAAGGTCGTTCTGGTGGCAAACAGACCGCAGACCAGGTGGAAGGATACCCCTGCAGAGCAGAGGCGAAGGGCGTGTCATATAGATTTGTAGTCTCTGTGGAGAGTATATCTGGGCTCTGTTTGGATCAATGTGTTAATTACTGTTAACAGTGAAAACCAAATATATTTCTTAAAAATATTGACAAAACTGATTTGTTTACATTGTTTTTAAGCAGCCAATAAACCCGTTTTGCATAAATGCCCAGATGAATCTATCATAAAGTTGGTTGTTGATGCGCATTGCTGTCATGGAGTGTTGTGTAAGAAGGTCAGACGCTCTCAGTCAAGTCATTTTAACCTTTCAGGATAGGAGTGACTGCAGCAACATGACAATGACTGCATGGTGGCTGCCTCCTAACAGGACAAGTGCAGAAATGCAGAGTGACACTTATCACATTCACTGCAGCATCAAGAAGAAATTTACATTTTAGTTTTTTTAATAACATGGATACCATAAAATACGATTTTGTGAGCTTAAAAAACATTTTTCTTCAGAAAACGAGTGAACTGACCATATGTTTTAGAGCTAACCCTTCCCTGATATGTTTTTTTCACATCTCCACACCTCCATTTAGAGGACCTGTGTAAGCCAGGAGGCATCTTCCAACTGCTTGTAACCTGACTGTAGAAAGTAAAACACACTCCCCCGAGCAATTACCTTCCCTAACAGAGATTTAAATCACTTTTGAAGCTTCCCTCCACCGTCTCTCCTCGCAGCGAGAGATGTGCTATGACAATGACCGGGGCTTTCACAAACAATGGAGCCCTTTTTCCGGGGTGCACATAACTCCACCTGACACCTGACAGTGAGTGTGAGCCCCCACTGGGAGACTGAGAATTTGACCGAATGTTGGAGTGGCCTTGGGGCTCGGGAGGTAGCAGGATTATTTGTTACAATGGCAAAATAAATAAATAAAGATTGTTTACAGCTACTGTGATGACTAATCAAGTTGCGTCTCTTCATAAGGAGAACAACATGGCCGATCAGGTACGACGATCTGCTGATGGTGCTTATGTCAGTGTAACTGAATGGAACATGGAAGGATAACACTGCTACGAGGAGTCACTGCTAAAAACTACAGACGCATTAGGATTTCTGGTTTCAAAGTACTCGCAGTATCAAAGACAGCCTTTCCTTGAAGGTTTTCCAGTACAATGAGAAAGAGACCCTTTGATAATGGCTCATCTGGTGTTTGATTTAATATTTGTTTCTTCAATTACCAATAGCCTAGTTCTGAAATTTCCATCTCACACTGTGCAGCAGTGGCAGACTTGGCAGTTTTGGCGTAAACAAGCAGCAGTTGTATAAATATATTACAATATACTAGGGGTTTCCTAATTCGGGCCTCGAGGGCCAGCCTCTTGCTGGTTTTGTAGAAATCCTGGCTTATCTGTGGTTGATCATTTGACTCAGGTGTGTTTGGCCAATTAGGAGTTTAGGGTTATTTCAGACATTTTTATTAGGTGTTTAGACAATCGCCTATACCTTTGCCCTTTTGGTAAGTCTGCTCCTGCTGTGCAGTTTACATTTTATAAAGGAAAACATCCCCAAAAGAGAGAGTACCAAAAAAAAAAAAACAAGTGTTTAATGCTCTCAGAAGTGGGTGAAAAGATTTCTCTCACAAAGTTTTAACTTGGAAAATCAGAAAATTCCTGACCTCTTAGTGATTTTGAACTTATTTGTTAAACAAACAAAGCTCTTGTGAAACGACAGCAATCATTCTCTTTGATTGGCCCCTCTGCCGCACAGCTGCCTAAAGAATCCGAAAAGCTCGACTAATTCCACCTGCTCGAGTGTCTTGACAGTAATCAGCCGTTTTGTAATTGAGACTGAGAATTCTGCCGCTCCGAGTGGGATCTTTGGGTAACCATGGAAACCGCAAAACGTTTGTTATCACAAGAGGCTCTCATTTCTTGATAACATCTTTTCTTTCTTGACTGAACTAATCATCCAAGACACTGACAAAATGTGAAAGTGTTAACAATCTAGAACTCATTGTTGCCGTGGGCTTTAGGTGTCTATTTTTGCAGAGGAAATCTTCAAAGTGGAACCGGGTTCCTTTTTCAAAGGGGATGGTTTGGAAATTTACTTTTCAAAACAGAAAAAAACGCTGGTTTACTATATTTTTATTGTCATTTTCATTGTCTCCAGCTCGTTCCTGAGCTTCACAAACTGCAGCCAGAGAAGCTTTCATCACTGATAAGCAGTGAGTTAAAAACCCATTGAACTGTATAAACGGAACCTTGTAGTCTTTTACATTTCCTGATTAAAATTAAAAGCCGCACTACTTTTTTTTTGAACACATGTTGTTTAAATTGGTATTCTTTCTGCAGTCAGATCATGATTAATTTCAGGGTCATTATTATCTCCAGGGCATCAGGCAATTTGCTGCTCAAAGGGGACATTGATTAAAGTTTTTTTTTCCCCATTGCATATATGAAATCTGTGCTTTAAATATTTGAAAAGTTTTGTTACATTGGCTTTTTCAAATGATATTTTAAAAAACATTCAGTGATTGTTGATTTGACACCTTTCATTGTGAAAAGACTGACAATTTGACATTCCACAGTCATTAATTACCAGACCTGACTCGTCCTCATTATTTTTCTCGTTACCTTTAGCTGTCAGTTCTGCACTCTTCAGCCCTCTTTTTTAAAACGTCAATTAAAAGCACAAGTAAAGCTTCAAAACATTTTTTTTTTTATTTAGTGTGTGCGAGAGAACATGTGTGTGAGTTTTTTTGTTTAATGCCAATCACTTTCTCTACTAAAAAGTCACTCTGTCAGTAGATGTTACAAAGGAATTGTAAAATAAAAATTAAAACATACTTTTTCACCCTCTAATAATTTAGATTTGGTAAATAAAATCCAAGACTATTCATGAAAAAATGGAAAATGGATTGGTTTGATTTGAGTGAGGTGTTTAAAAAGAAAGAAGTAGTGAGGGATAAATAGAAAGTGACAAATAATAGAGGCTGAGCAGGTTGCACCAGGAATCCAGTCGACTACCGGTTGATTGGCAGCTGTGAAAGCTCAGTCTGCTGCAAGTTATTTCAACAAATGTGGTAAACAAGAACCACCAATTATATATTTTGACCTCAGAGGTTTAAACCAATAACAACTCACCACAATCAGTAAAATTTGCTGTAGACAGAAAAAATGTTGCACATATAACATGATAGTAAAATTAGCAAAAGCCATAGAATTTCATAAATTAATTGAAAAATAAAAGTTCATAACAATAAAAAAACAAAAGGAACAATAAAACTATGTTTCTAGAGGGCCAAAAAAAGTTTTTTGCTCGTTCACCTTTTCCCATTAGGGGTCGCCACAGCGAAACAGCACCCACTGTTTAACACCAGTGGTTTGGCTGAGAGTTTTTATGCCCGATGCTTTTCCTGACGCAACCCTGTATTTGAAGGCACAGAGGAAACTTGTTGGGGTTTTCCAAAAGGACCCAATCTGGATGGAGATCAGTGGACACCCCAAGAATTGGACCCAAATCTCCCGAATGATAGCCCCACCCACTGAGCCTCTAGAGGGCCAGAAAATGTGATCCATCAAATTTATTTAATGTATTTATTTATTTATTTTTAATTAAAATCTCAATTAATGTCTTGCATTAAACAGAGAGGGGAAAATAAAGATAAAAACAAAATTAGGGGACATTTTTTATTGTTCAATGAAAATAAGAAATGTCTCAACAGGAGGCCTGAGCCGGCAGCCCCCACACCCTTCAGCGGCTGTCCGTCTGCCGGCATATCAAGCAGCGAGCTCCGCTGACTGCCAGGAGGCTGGCTGGCTGCAGCCAGAGAGGTGCTGTGGGGGCGAAAGGCTGGCGATCTGTCCAGGGTGCATCCTGTTCTGGTAACCACAACTCCAGCAGGTTAAGGAAATACATGGAACTTCAGAACAAAAACGCTCGTGTTAGATTACTATTCTACCCAATCGAGTCACTGAAGACGTCACGTGCCCTCAACTAAAATCCTGATAGGCAGATGCGACGTGGCGACCTGCCAAATTCTAGATATTCAGTTCTGGCTGCTCCGCCCAATTCGCACTACGCCCTCAAGTCTCCCGCTGCCAGACCGCCACACCACCCCGTCGCTCGAATTAGCTACCTCTATTGCTCAAATTGCATTTGGTGTGGATGCAGTTTTAGAGCTTCAGAATCATCTTTGCTCACTACAACACAAATTCTAAATCACCCACTAAATAACTACATCCTTGAAGACTGTCATGGCCGATGTCTATGGGTAAAGAAGGTCACAATGAAAACTGCAATGCATGCTTGTTTTGTTTATGTAAACATTTCCTTTTGTCCTGAAAAACACTACTTCACAATTTAAAATTTTCTATAGAATCTAGTATATGTTTCTTTAGACAGCTATGTACTGACATGTCTAAAAAATACAGTTTCCTAGCTTACTATACCTGTGCATCTCCTTCTGCAAGTTTGCAAAGCATTAGACCTTCAAGTGTTTACAATCATTATGAAGTTCCTTCAGTTCAGCCTCCTGTGTGTGCAGTTCTGACCCTGTTCTGGGGTTTTGATGAGATCAAGATTGTGTTGTAACTCCCAGAGCCTGAACTGCACAGCAACGTGCAAACATCCATTCAATCAGAATAGGAGCATGCAATGAAGAGCTGAAGACTTCTGTTATGAAGAGGCGTGATAATCAATACAGCAAATCAGATCCAGAGCAGGAAAAACAAAATCACAACTCTGTATGACAGCCCGCTTTCTGTTTCAGTCACGTTACTAATCAGATTTTTCAAACTGCAGAGAAATACAGTGAAATATTTTATTAGCAATAAAATCATATATAGAAATCTATACAACCAAATAATTAGATTCCTTATTTGTTTTGTGCTCTGTTCTAAAGAATTTGTTTAAAGTGTTCAATAAATATTTATTTATACAAGTTAAACCTTTTCTCTTTTTTTCAAAATGCAAAGCTTCACTTCACTTTTACACATCATTAAAAATGAAAACATTCGAGGAAGGAACATTTCTGTTTGCACAGTAACATTGCTATGGGGAACTTTGGAATTTGAGAAGGCGCCTAGAAAGAAATAGTAGGTTTTGAAAAATATCTCATTCACTGATGTTTTACAGAAAAAGCCAACTATTCTAAACTATTCAAAAAAATAAAAAAAACTTTGAATGCACCAAGCTCCTTTGGGGATAAATCCACCGATCCATGAAAACATTTCCTTTCGCTGGTGGTATTCGGCCACGGCAACGCGGTCACTCAACAGTTCACTGACTCATCTGCAGCATCTCTAAATTCCCTCGCATGTATAGAAAGGCCATTCAAAACAGCAAAACCTTGATCTGGTGGAGGAAATGAAGACATTTCCCCTAAATTAGGGTTTTCTTGCACCTAAAAAAGCATGAGGATTTAGATATAGAACACTACTAGGTATAATCGGATACATTTGATTTTGTTTTGCAAATATATATAAAAAAAGATTTTTTATTTTTTTTTTAAACCCTAAAATGCATGAGGCAATGTATGATCAGTAAACAGTGATGTTGGTAACCAATGATGTTGATTTCAAAGTTATTTATAGACATTAAAAAGGCTCAGGATCAATTGTTATCTCCAATTATATCTTCTTTATTTCTTTTTAAGGTACACTTTCTTAATATATATATATATATATATATATATATATATATATATATATGAATAATTCTAAGGCCAAATCCAAATTATTCTGCCTCTACGGCTTCTCCCTTCTCCAGTAGGGGCATTTGAAAGGGTAGGGTTGGCCAAAATAGTTTTTTTTAAGGGCTAACCCTTGTGGCGGAGAGATGGAGAGCCCTCTGCTACAAGGGGTGTTCCATGTCACACTGTGCCGGTTGAGGAGAAGCGCTTTTCTTCCTTAGGGTGTGCCCTAAGTTGTAGTTAAAGGGGCCATATCATGAAAAATCAACTTCAGGGATTGAGTCGTTTTACTTCCAGGTAGGAAAAAAAACTCATGAAAATAACTAATACTTCATAAATACTTTGTTTTTTGGTGTTCCAAAGGTAATATATGATCAAATATATGTGTTGCAGGGTGAGCTGATGCAGGTGTAGTCACCCCCACCCAGGTGCTGCTAATAAACATTGGCCACCCATTAAAAAATGGGACTGAGCCGACTCTTCCTGATTCTGGGCTGAGACTGCCTCCCTTTCTGGGTCTCCACTGGGCTCCACTACCAGTGCAGTGGTAATCATTTGTTGCAGCAGATCAGCATGTGACTTGGAATTGGAATGGAGCACATCGCTCCCTTTTTCCTAACGATAGCTTCCAGCACTGATCAGAAAATGTGTGGCGCGTACGTCTTCGCCCTGCATGTTCTCCAGGTGCCGAGGTAACGCCCTGCTGCTCGACTTTCTGGTTTACCTCCACAGTATCATGATACTTGTATCGAGATACATAATGTAGCACCAGACTCTTGCCATTACACACCTCTAGTGAACGCCAAATAGGCTAATCACATTCGAGAGCTTGCACTTAGCTCTTTATTGAACATGCATCACACGTATAGCGTTATATCGCTACACATGACACTAAAGTCTTTGACATAAGTTCTAGTCCTCGTATCTCAGTCCAACACATTTACACTGATTTTTGGTTTGGTTTGAAGAAACTACATCAAATGTTGTCAATTAAAACCTACATTATTTGCTACATTTTGCTAACAACTGAGAACAAAAATAAAAGTAACTTTCTTCTGTTTTCTATTTGCTCCAGCTCTACATCTACAGTCTCATCCTTAACCAGCGTGGATTTGAAAGTCTTATGTGAGCATTGCTTTGGCTTTGGAAGGCTGGATCAGAAGCTCCCACATGAATAAACTTACCCATTGTTGTGTATACCCATCATAACAGATGTAACAGAAAGACAGAATTACTCGCATAAAGCCCTTAAGCAGTGTAGCAGGCGAACCAGCGAAGAAAACAGTTCCCAAAAATCAGTTTTAACAAAAAGAAAAAGTTCAGAAGAAAAATAAAAAAAAAAAAACTGCTTGAAAATAAACATTTATAGTACACGTCTTTGAAAAGACAACCACATTTGACATTACATAGTAATTTATTATAATTCAAACACTTTAAATTTTGTGTCAGTTAATGCCCATCTTGTTTATCATAAGTCTCCTATTTAAATATAATTTACTTCGAAACTGTAAAGTAGGACGTTTTCTCACCTTGCCTGTGCAAAGTGTGCTGGATTTCATGAGCAAGTTTTGTAAATGGAAGGTGTGAAGAAACAAGCACCTTTAAGTAAAAGAACTGCCGTTTAAATAATTAGGCCATTCTTTTTATGGAAAAGTTTCAAAATATGCAGAAATGTATTATAAATCAGTGAGAAACAACAAGGCTATAAAAATAGTTTTGTATTAGTTGGTTCACAAGAAATCACAGGAAGTCGTCTTTGACGCTTCACAATTGAAGCATTATGTTACAACGCGGCTCAGATGGGAAATGCCAGGAACTTCCTCTGCAGGGGGGCAGCAAGTATGGCTCTGGTGATGTTTATGCACATTTTATTTCAAGAAATTGCAAATGTAAGGCATATTCATCCACATTTCAAACTTACTATAGATCACCTTGTTTGATTTTCTTTTTTAGCAAAGTAGTAAATTCTGCAATTTTAGAGGATATATGAGAAGTATTAAACTTAGCCTCATTATATTTGAAAAAAAAAAAGGTTTTTTAGGGGAATAAACAGAAAACAGTAATTTATTTGTGAATTTGTGGTTTCAGACCCACAATAAAAAAAGACTAGGCTTATATCAGAAACTTAAACATGACAAAAACATAAACTAATGGAGCAACAAAAGTGTGACAAAACCACAAAAAAAAGACGGCTAAATACACTGAGGATAATTAACTAAAATGATGACAGCTGTGGAGGATTGTCAACCTGAACCTGGTGTGACTGACAGAGGGAACTTGACCGAATAAAAAGAATAAACATATAGACTAAAAAGAAACCAACTAAAGTACAAAATCCCCCCATTTTTTTTTGTACGTTTTTAATTTTTCTAAGTGCTGTATAGGTTATTTGTTACAAACATTCATAGTTTTGAATTTATAACATTTATGAAAACTGGATTTATAAACCAAAATGGTGACTTTATTCCTGCCCATTTGCTCTTCAGTCCTTTTAATACAATTATTCTTTGCACATTTCTCATAAACTTTATTCAGTAAACATTCTTTCTCAATTAGGAAACAATGATTATGTTTTCTCTGTTATTTGATTAGATTCTTTAGTGTAATTCTTTCATAGACACATACAGATCAATCTATGTAACCTTAAAGTTGGCTCTTTTTAATAAGTTTATGACCTATAGTGATGAGTATGCAAAGGTCATCACCAAAACCTCTTCTTCACCACATTTTAAACCTTTAAGACAAGCGCTTTAGCTTCATTAATCTTATTTTATGGACTATCGGAACTCTTCAACTGTTTACACAAGTAACATAATTCCAGTGGATTCTGAAACAGAAAAATAATCTAGTTGTTTTCTAAAAGATATATACACAATTAATATTAATCAGATGATTCTGTTATGGACAGCAGATACGCAAACAAAAAATCGGCACAACAAATTCATCTAATTCACATTGATCAGAGAAATGGTCAAAGACTTCCAGTATGTCAAAAAGCATTTTTTATTTAGGTGTCACCGGTTACATCTCTGGTGTTAAAGGGTTAAAAAAAAATTAAGTCACAGTGGTTTATAACATTAAGTTTTTTAAAACACACTTAAACGGATAAAAGAACATATAAAAATGCACATTTGAGCCCGTTTTCTTTTATTCTCAAAGTCTTTTTTAAGCTAGATAACCAAGCTCCAATGTGTCAGAGCAACCAGCAGGAATCCTTTTGGGTTTCCAAACACTGCCTTTCCCGCACGCCTCATTATAGTTTCTGTCAGCATTCAGCAGGCACCTGACAGCGTAGCTTTACAACCCTGAAAATTAGCAGGTGTGTAACACTTTACTATCACCGATGCCAATCACAGGGTAATGCGTGTGTTTCTATGCCTTAATTGAACTCTTCTGCGAATACTCTGATCACAAAGTTTTGCAAGTGGGAGTATATTGTTAAGAAGGTAAAATAAATGAAAAAAAGGCGATTTTGATTTAAAAAAATTAAGTTAAAGAGCCCCTTTCTTTCACATTCACGACACCCATGTATCTACATTATATTTTATACTGCTAATTTTTTCTGTTTTATTTTGAAAGTGTCTTGCTCTCACAGTTTCCTTAATGCTGCATTTTACTGATCTGCCTGTCTAGAAGTTATTCCCTTCATACTTCTTCCCATATTCTGTGCTCACTTGTCAAATTTATGTTATTGTTTATTGGATTTTTGCCAATCAACCCTTTGTTGATTTGTTATTTTGTTATTAAATAACATTTTTTCTTGTATTTTTGCACCAACTTATTGTTTCTGTCTTTGATTCTTTTCATTCTGACATCCACAAAAACATTTAGGTGCCATACCACAAAGTTCCATAATAATCTAATACTTAAAATTAGTTCTGGATCATCAGGGGAAACAAACTTTAAGCGAACCAAATGTGTCCGGTCTGAATCTACCCTAAAACAAGGTGTTGATACATTCACCGTTTGCATGTTTGTTCAAGCGGTGATCTATTCCTTGCGGGTGCTTCTCTGATCTCTTTACTTTAGCCTCTTGTCTGACTCATTGCATGCACTCCATCAGTGGTCAGTGTTAAATCTCGAGAGTCCTGCAGAAGTGTGTCTGGATTAAACCAAACATGTTTTAGGCATTAGCTTGCGCTTGACGAATAAAGCACTAACGAGATAGCAATCAGAAAAGGCCCAACTCCAAAGGCAGGCTGCTTGCCTGGCAGCGCTTGATAATCTCTTTGTTGGTTTCACTCAGCTCCCTTTAATCTAACTTCACATAATCCTTTTTTATACCCTCCTGATCAAGTAAACGCTTAATTATGGTTAATGAATTTCTTCCAGAGCTTGGGTAAACATGTCTATCAAACAAGATCATGCTGATTTCTAACTAAAGAGAGACGGAAAAGGGGAGAAGATAAAATATGAGAACGATCACTATTTATGAACACTTTTCATGCCGGGAAAACTACAATTTTATGTTGGATATTGATAAGAGACATTATATATGTGGAAAAACAACAAAATATGCCTTAAAGGAGGGTAGAGCTGATTTTTTTTTCTTGATACTTTTCTTTAAATCAGTTTTCTCTGTATTGTATTAGCAAAATAAACTATCCAAAATGGACATGGGCGGCGCTACAGGGGGGCCTGGGGGGGCAGCTGCCCTCCCAGCAAAAAAAAAACTTTCCCTCTCACTCCTAATTGTCCCCCAATTTTTAAGTCAATACTAGTAACATTTTTGACAAAGGTTAAGAAATCATCAAAAGTTAATAAATGTTGTTATTAAAAGTACGAAAAATTGTCATTCATGCAATTACAGTGATTACTCGTTAAATTGTTGACAGATCAAAGACTATTCTTTACTTAACAAGTGACAAAATGACATTTATTGTTGATTGAATCAACTCTTTCAGCTGTTCTGAAACCGAAAACTATAAGTTTGCAAATTTTGAATTGAGTTCAGCTTTGAACTTTGAATTTGTTCAACCTGCTTCTTGAAACGGACCCCAAGGGCGTTCCCTCCCTGTCTGCACACACACAAATAAGAGGAGTAAACAACTGGTTCCACCCCCAGCCGCATGTCAGGAGGGAAGGAATATGCTATCATTTTATGGCTTCATATGATCATGGAGGGGTGGCTCATGCTCTAACTGGTTGTACTATGTGTGTCCATCTCAGTATTTTGTCCAATCATTAAAGTTAACCTGTCTCCTCGTGAACGGGGTCATCCTGCTGCACTGTAGAGACATACCAAGACCAAACATGTCCTTCAAAAGTCATAGTAAGTCTTTGTTTTCTTCAGAGTTCGCTTCGTCAGTTGAATCAACTAAAAACATTATATATATGTAAAAGCTATTAAATATACATAGAAAAAATAATATGTATAATTATTATTTTTTAGCACTGTGTTTGCATTTTTATTTAAAAAAAACAATAGTTGAAAAACTGTAGATTGTGCAGGTAATTTGCAATGTTTTTCTTTGAACACGTTTATATTTGAGATAAAATTTCATTAACGCAAATAAAATTGGGTGAAAAAAAAACAACTGAAGATTCACTTGATTTGCTCTACTCAAATTTGAAGCTCTCTCATCGGGATCTTTGGTTGCATCATTAAACAATCAAACGAGTCGACTCAAACACTCAAAGCACCAACTAATCCAAAGGGTGCAAGAATGTGAAAGTAGAAAAAATAAAGATCCACAGAAATTGGGCTTCTGGATGCCTGTTTGTGTCAGATTAGCTAACGGTTTGGGAACCAGTGTGCCTATCTATGTTATTTACTCAAAGGAAGTGAGCACAATGAAACCATTTACTATGGTGATACACAGGTTATGATCATAACACACTCCATCAGTTTAAGAGGCTCATTGCTTATCTTGGCTCTAAATGTTGTTTATTGGAGGACTTGAACAATCTAGGAGACATGACTGTTTACTTTGGGTTGCCATTGTCAGTCTCTATCCATGCTTGACAGTTGGGCCAGGGCAATTTGTGCTTGGCATCCTTGAATAGGTTTCCCCTAATGAGGCTGATAGAATGACCATTCATCCACAGGGGGCTCTTGATGTGCCACAGTTCAAATGTTAATCACCCAAGCTACTTTGGCAAATTGACAGAGCCCCATTCACCGCTTGCTCTGTGACTGTGTGCTCTCTTAAAGCCAGGCTTGTGTGTCTCCTCTCATTTCTTGATTCGGTGAGAGATGCGGGGAGTCCCCGTTGACCCTGTTTCGGCTGTCCTTTCTTTTCTTTTGTTTCAGTGCTAACGGACAGAACAGAAGCATCCTGCTTTGGAGGATGGCGCTGCGGCCCGCTGAAAGGCTCCCATCCGGACCCCCTCCATCATCATGTCAGCGTTCACAGGGAGTTCAGTCTTTTCAACAGAAAGGGCTTGTTTGTACTTACAACCAAGCTCACCCCCCAAAGCCTGGGTTTTCATGACCCGTTCATTCATTTAGAGACCAGAACAAGCTCATTCTTGATAAAAGACAACCTATACGAGCTTTGGGGTAAGGGAAGTTCATGGAACCTCTCAAGGGTTAGATGTTGGATTACCCGGTTAATGCCATTTCACAAGTTAGGAAACAGTACATAGAAAAGATAGTTTCTTATATCAATTTTAATTTTTTAGACCATTGATGGAAAAGACTGAGACTACTTCTATAACACATTGATCTGAAATCACTTCGTAGAGAATCTATTTACTTTGAGCAAACAAACCTCTCCTTGGTCATATGTTAAGATCAAACTCTTTCAGGTCATGGTTATGGATTCCACCACAGTGGGAGCAGAACAATCTATATTTATACAGCGATTTCAACAGCACGACACCCGAACGATCCAGCTGTGGTTCAGTGAAGTCTGCATCCTCCATCACCGAGTGTACAGCCGGCACACACAGATCCACGCGAATGCACCGTAGCTGTTTATGACTACAAGTCATTGCCTGGTTGTGGTTAGACTCTCAGTGGTACTAATGGCCTGTAACACTGCACTTCCCTTGAAACAAGTGATGTATTACAGTGAGTGCTACATTTCTAGCTTGGGATCTGGTTGTAAATTGGCTCCTTTCTTGTCTGAGGCGTTTCTGTGACACCAAATTTAGCCATATATCAGGAGGAACCTTGCCGTTGAGGATGATTCAGTATCTCCTGTATAAACACATATACTATAGCATGATTGATACTCTTGTCAGAATAATGAACACCGGTGAATGATTTCCTCTCTTGTCACATTAGTAAGTTGTAACAAAGCTCCTCTCCAGCAACACTGTATGGCAGCAGAGGGATCGCGGCATCTGTCGCTGACAGTGATAAAACTACCATTTAACACAAGGCGACAACCAACACGTGTACAATCATCACTTTCTCAAGGTGTGAAAATGGCACTGTCATATTCTTAATCATAATATCTATCCCAGCTCAGAGGGCAGATTAAACAGCCCATTATCCAGGCTCTTATTAAATGCAGGAACACATGAAAAGTAGAGCCAGATGCCCCATAATACACATGAAATAAAATGTGCTATTCAGAGGGATATCTCATGTTAGGTGTTTTGGAGATAAATGCAGGGAAGCTACATCACATTAGTTTGGAATATTCAGAGGAGGGACAATGGTAGCAGAATGTTTATAAAAAGATGCTGAGGTAGAGAGTAACAGAAGAAAACCAAAAAAGAAGTTCATATGGAGGTCATAGCAAGTGTGACGGATGATGCAGAAGATAAAACTGGATGAAAATGGAGCTTTTTCTGTGACATGTAAAACGTTTTTTTTATTCTATTATTTTGTGAGTTTTTCCTACCCCGAAGTAAAACTACTCAATTCCTGAGGCTCTGCCTGCCGCATTGTGAGGGTCCCGCCCATTTCATGACATCATCAAAGAGCCGGCAGCCTGTCTTCCTAAATTTGCTTGAGGATTTCCGAAGGGATTAATAAAGTATTCTCTATTCTATTCTATTCGTTTTTCCCATGGGGGGTCATTAAAGGAGTTTATTGAAGACAGGACACAATTGGAAGATTGTAATGTGTAATGAAAGTTTTTTGATGATCACCACTAGCTCAGAAGAGAAATTGGGTGTTGATGTTAGACTGGGGGCGGTGCTGTCAGAGCAGACTCTTCCTGAAAGGGGCTGTCCCATGTTGTGACATCAGCACGTGAGAACATCAAAAAAATGAAAAAATGTATATGCTAATCAAAGGTCCCCAACCTTTAGGAGGTGGACCAGGCTGGTGCCAGAGTCCTAACCCTAACCCAGTTCTGGTTTTGTTACCAGCCAGCAAGTCAAAAAAAGCGACAAGATGGGAACACCCAAAACGTCAAATAGTCGCGGTGGGGGGCTCGAACCACACGTCCGTATATGATGAGTTGTGAGTCAGAATGTGCAGTTGATATTGACCCATTCATGCCTGAATTCACTTTCAGTTATACAAAAATAGAAATTCTTCTTTTTTTATCCATTCAAGGTGATTTAAATTAAGTGGAGTCCTGGATTATATGGTGTATTGCATATTACAACATGTGACATGAAGAGGTTGATGCCACATCTCCGGCAATTCCAGTAACAGTGTCACAAAAAATGCAGTGCTACAGATTGGTTACCTTGGAGCATTTTTACAGGCCGGAGCGCTTTAGCTTTAGCACTTGATATAAATGTGGCTGCATCCACTGTAACTCTTCTCAAGACTGAAGGCAAAATGCAAACACGGTTAGACCTTGAAAGATAAATACGATTTGTTGCCTGACAGCTTGTGCCTTCTGAACCCAGCACCAGACATACTCGTGTCAAAGGTGGAATTGAGATATTTTAATCCCTGTTGTTTATATCCCTTCTCACCGAGGATGTTACTCTTGTGACTTAACACACAAGGTTATCAACTAAATTATGAGAGTTCATTCAGTACTTTACCTGGGCGGACAAGCTACGAATTTCAAGAATGCACAGGTTTAGGTTACTTTATTGTAATAGAGAAACTTTTACCAAAAGCAGTGATAGTTGTTGAATCAGTTTTTAGTTACCGGTAGTACATGTTTTTAAGAGATTTGATTGTGTGTTTAACTCCTCAAAGGCTATTAGCAGCAAAAGTTTTATTTTTTGGGTAATTGAAGAGTTAAGAAAAAGTGTCAAAAAAAGCAAACACTAAACTTTTCCTAAATATTGTCCCACATGCATGGGCTGAAATATGACTGTATATTGACTGTATATGAGAACTGGACCGAGTGAGTGTGATGTCACACATAGAAAATGGTTTTACAGCTCCAACCAAATTAAATTCATTCTGTTGCCATTTTTGTTTTTTTCCGAGCCACACATTGTTAGAAAAAAGGCTAAAAGCAGCAGAGAATAACCTTTTTAAGCTGTTTTTATTTCCTTTTTTGGGTAATTAAAAGGTTAAAATGATAGTATTTAATTGTTTTTAAGCTTGATTTGCCTAAAAAAGATAAAGCAGGACAACATGAGCACTGTATGTGGAATGTGAGTATTCCATCTCCCTTTTCATCCTAACTTTCATCCCAGTTCAAATAAAATAGTGTAAAAGTTAGGGTTAATATTTTGTTTTTTCTTTTTTTACATTTTGTCCACTTTATTGCTTTTTAATTATTATTTGGACATAAATAATATCTAAAGGCAATCTTTTATACTGAATACTGTTTTTTATTCAACAGCAACCTTATTTTTCCTGTTTTTAATTAATAGATTGAATAAAAAATAAATATCACAGAAGAAAAATATTGCTTTCATTTGGAAGGAAAGAATGCATTTAACCTCTTAGGACCTGGCATCCATGATATCATGTTTTGAGTTGTATTTTGTAAGCAATTCTAATCGTAATTCTGATGTGGCCCAGTATGTCATGTCCACATACATGGAAATCACA
>NC_050527.1:3234022-3239710 GCF_002922805.2 Oryzias melastigma
AGTCCAAGTCGAGTCTAAAGTCGTCAAATTCATGACTCGAGTCTGACTCGAGTCCAAGTCATGTGACTCGAGTCCCCACCTCTGACTGATACAATGTGAAATGACAACATCAGGTAGCGCCCAACAGGAGAGTCTGTTTTACCTAAAAGTAGACAATAGTAACTCTGAAAAAAAGAGCAACTCAGTAAATAAAAACTAGCTTATAAAGAAGACAGATCTGATCAAAAAATGTTGAAAAGTGGGAAAAATTGGACAGAACTTTTAGGAATTAGGCTATAGTTGTAAAAAATATCCACAGTGGTACACATTTGCAACCACTTGAACTTTAAACTTGGTTTGAATTCTTTTAAAATAATAAATCAACTGTTAAAAAAAAAAAAAGCATCAAAGAACCCGGTTTGTTCGATGAATCGATTTCTGTACACGCTTGTGTTCTCGGACAAGTGAAAAGTTCAGTTAAATGGCATGGTCAAGCTGTAACTGTAGCTCTGCTTGACTGTGCATGGAAAAGTACTGAATGATCTTCCTGACATTTGTTCTGTCACTGGTCAATACCTCCGTCCATGCAGTAAAGCAGGAAATAGGAACAATAACAATTTAAGGGTGGTTTGTTTAGACCGATTAGCATTCAGACAGAGACCCAGACATACAAGACTGAAACAAAGACTAATTGCTCACCTAAAGGTGAATTCGTAAGTGGTTTCATTTGTTAAAATGTCAGTATTCTGTCATTCATGCACTGATCCCTGTAACATCAACAGCTGTTCTAAAATATGATCATGACAGTAAATAGTAGAATACTTGAGACTTTTTAAAATGGAGAAGTGGGAATTGACAATTACGTCTGAGTTAGTTGAAACTTTGTTAATATTGAGGAAAAGTCTTGTAAAGTCAAAAAACACACCATATCATAAAGCTGGAAACATCTCAGACTGGTTTCTTGAACTTGACAATGAGTTCATTGGATTTAATGACCGTCACCAGATCTCAACCCAATAGATCACCTTTGGAATGTGGTGGAAGGGAAGATCGGCATCATGGATATGCAACCGAGAAATCTACAGTAACTGTGTGATGCTATCATGACAATATGGACCAAACTCTCTGAAAAATGTTTCAGTACTTTGTTAAGTCGATTCCACCAAGAATTAAGGCAGTTCTGAGGGTAAAAGGGGGTCCAACGAATAAAGTGGTAGGTAAAAGTGAGGATATAAGATTTTTATTTATTTATTTTTAAACGAAAAATCACTACCAAACAGTTAATTAAGGACTAAAGGTGTCATGTCAGGTCAAATACATTAAGTTAAAAAAAAAAAAGTCATTAGGAAGAAACCTGCTTTGCTTCTTTAGCTAGTATCAGAGTCAAACATGTAAATTTTTAAATTATGTTTTTACTTCCTACATTTAAGAATGAATACAAAATTAAATTAAAACATTGAGTCAAAATATTTTATCTTAATTTTACCCTAAATTGTCAACTCATATTTAAATTTGTAAATATCAGTCTTTTCTAGTTTAACTGTGACTCCTTTATATTCTCAAATTCAATCATTTCTTTTAGTTTCAGTTTCACCTGAGTAGATATGACATGAACTCTGGAGAAGAGAAAAGGAAAATCAAGCAGCTTTGCCAAAGTTTTCACCTCGCCCCTCAGGCGTTAAAACTTTTAAGACAAATCTGCTGGTGGGAGGAGGAGAAAGAGAGAGAGTCTGTGCTCTTCATGCTAGAGCTCACCTGAGAGACTGACAAGACCTTGCTTTATGGGTCTTCAATTTCCTTCATGTACAACATTTAAGTTAATACAAGTCTTCATCCCTGACCAACCTCATCAGGAACTTTGCTGCCAAGGAAATTATGGGGCTTAAAACGGCAGCAGGGTAACTACGAGGAGGAGGAGCTAAGGCAGGACAAGGGAATAGCATTACAAGGTTAGATATGCCAGCACATAATCACACAGCTAAAACATGGAGACTTTTTATATGGATTCAGAGAATCCACTCAACTAATACTTTAGTGTTTAATAACAAACACAAAAAAGCCACAATTATGCTCCAAACATCAATTTTGTGAATTACAAATGAAAGAGAATTTTTCAGGCGAAGCCTGTTCTAGTATTGAGGGATGTAGAGGATAAAATACTACACCTTTACTTACCACTGTGCTAAAAGTGTCTGTAAGTGCAGAGTTGTAAATGTTACTGTGTGAAAAACAGAAATTCATAGAATAATGACATTTTCTTGTCATTCCAGGCTTATAAAATGCTAAAAGGTGGCAAAAGTGTTTTTAAACCTTTCCTAAAAGTAAGAAGTTGAAAACATTGCCTTAGCAGTCAATGACATACTTGCTGTTACTGGTAATATATGAAGTATTTCTTCTCTGATAAGTGTTATTTCTTTGGTTGTAGCTCTTTTGATGATGAGTCAAAACTTGAATAAAGTTAAAAAGGACTGAGATGAGTAACTAAAAAGTAAAATAACTGAAACTGGTTTTAGCATTATGTGTTTTTTTAGTTTTTATAAAAAACCTGCTTCAAGGAAAATTGTTTTTATGGTGTTTTTAGCATGTTCTTGTAGCCTTTCTCTCATGATGGAGGACTGATATAAAATCATTTAAGTTTAAAACTGTGTTTCTGAGTATTTCTTCATTCAAATTAGAACGGATCAGGAGCAGATGAAAACCGGTGGCTTGAAAAGGCTCAGCTTAGTGATGCAGCAAATGCCATGGATGGGCTAAAGTCTCCTTTCTCTGCTACAATTCTGATGCATACAGACAAATAGATACATTAATGTCTGAATTTTCCACGTCTGAGCTGCCACTTGTTTCAAAACTGCATGGCTGGATACTTCCAAGATAGCGGGGTTATTTATTTTTATTTTTTTGCTTTTTTATGCTAATGTTAGCTTAGACTTGTGAGGTACTATAAGTTAGCAGTAGAGAGTGTAAACAAAAGGGCTCATGGAAATTTAGAAGATGCTAAATTTTGCGCAAACAATCCCGTCCACAACTTCGAGGTGAATTTCTAACGAGCTCCTGCCACCCTGCAGAAAATATGTCTTAAAAAATGACACAGGCTTTTTGATTTTGAACTTAAAACTGTATAACTGTAAATAAAAGACTAGCTACTGGGAACAATTTTACAATAGAAAATAATATACTTGGAGTGGGACTTTAATACGTTCAAGAATAGAACTTGGTTTGACCTGGAGACGTGAATAAGAAGAGAACATTTTATTTTATTTAGAGGAAAAGGTTAAAGGTAAGACTGCTTTAATACAAGGGAATAACTCAGTTTACATGAGAAATGACAATAACTTGATCTTCTGTCACAAGTAAAACCTTTATTCCTTTGGATAGAGTTAGAATTAGAAAAAAACAGTTTAATGATTTAATTGCAAAATGAATCAATGATCCTACATATTAATAAAATGTAAAGGCAAAGTCAGTAATTTATAGCTAGTGTTTATTGTTAAGATACAAAATGAAAAAATAAATAAATGCAAGCAGATAGTTAGCAAAGCTATAACAACTGAATAAAAATCCTTCTTCTTTCTTGTGTTTGGCTTCTGGGAAGTAACTGCCTAAATAAGCTTTTGGATTGAAGCATTACAGAAAGGACAATAATACTGGCAAACTATGCCATCAGTAGCACTTATGCAGCATGAAGCTCCAGATAAACATATGGTGTATTCAATCTTGCGGAGCCTTGAGGGACCCCTGCGACGAGTGAGACCGTGAGAAGCCCCATTAAGAAGTGCCTGCCTATACTTTCACTTTATCTGTTCAAATAGTCACCTTCCTCTTGTGCGTCATTGTTTCAAGAGCACTCCATTTAACTTTAACCCTGTAAAACCTACAACATCAAAAAGGTTGTCAGGAAATTCTTTTATTTAGAATTAAGATGTTTTTTTCACCATTTGATGAAATCCACAAAAAAAAATGTAATATAATTTCTAATGAAACATAGATACCTTCAATTATGAGAAGTTGGAGGATTTGATACGCTTTTGCTCACATTTAAACAGTTTAAGATGAAAAAAAAAGAGTAAAAAACACCTTATTTACCCACTGTCTCAAATTTGATACATTTAAACATAATATAACTCTATTTTAAGTAATGAATTATCAGCTAATTTAGCACTATTTCAATACAACAGTTTTGTTAATAGATAACAATAGGTGAGTTAATCTCAACATTAAAGGTATTTCCCAATTCTCTCACTACTCACTATATAGTGTGTTCGCTATTTTGTCCGGCTGTCCGAACAATTCTACAATCGCCCTAGAAACTTCCCAGAAGTTTTTGCGAAAAACCAGTGTGCATTGATGCTCCCTAGATTAGCGAATATAAAATGCTTTTTGTGTTAAAGCTCCCAATGACTGGAACAACCTTCCTTTATCTTTACGTTCCATTTCATCTCTGTCATTGTTCAAGAAAGTTCTGTTAATGCATCTCAAATATTTTTAAATTCAAAAAATTTTTTGTCAATGCTTTAGCTTTCACAAACTGTCTGTGATTTGTTTTTTTCTTTTATCAGTTCAGTTTTTGTACGTTTTTTTTTTTTTTGCAAACGTGTTAATTTAAACTTTCTGAAATGTCATGTTGGGTAGAGGTGAACATTGAGAGCCTGTACTGCTATGCGTGAACGTGTGTGTTTATGTGTATTTAATCTTTGTTTTTACTATTTTGTTTGGTTTCTACTCTGTCATGTGTTGTTATTATTTACTGAAATGGAGGACCCCTCGAAAATGAGATGTTTCTTCTCCTACTTCAGTTAAAATGTGTAAATAAATAAATAAATAAAGACCACAATGCATTGCGGTCGAACATTTTTGCAAAAAACTTTTTTTTTTTTTTTAATAAACTATCAACGTTGGGAGCATCAGAAGACAGAATAATAATAAATAAATGCTGGTATTGATTAGATTTTCTCTTTGTGAACTTGGCGACATTATACTTGCAGTTTAGAGAAAAAAAAGGTAGTGAGCATGATGCCCAAATTGCTTTTAAAATCCAGGGCACCAGATAGTTCTGCAGTATATAGTTCTTTAGTAGTTAGGTTAGAGATGAGGGTGGGAATTCTGACATATCCATAGTTTTGAAAATTAGCCGAAGCTTTCCCACCAAGTGTTTCAGAGATTACATAGAAGCAGCCATTTTAAACCCTTGTGCCCTCTTATGGGGTCCAGTTGACCCCACCCATACATGGATGTGTTGTATGTCCCGTGACAAAGGTGGACAGGATTTTATGTCCACCACGGACACCAGTGAAGATAAAAAATCCTTGGAAAAAAAAAGTTCAGCGCGCTGTCTTGTGGGGTCCAGATGACCCCACTTTTAATATAAACATGTCTATGATAACACACGGGTTACTATTAGCAGGAAAAGTCCTTATACTGCCTCTAGTGGAAGGGTAATCTACTACACAGCAGAAAACACGGATCAAGTACTGTATTATCCAGTAGGTTTTTACCAAAAGTTTGGATAATGCTAACAAGATAGGGGTCTCAAAAATGCAAACAACAAGTACGATATGATTGGCTACAGGGTTGAGAAGATAAGATTCCTCTACATCGCCCGGATTGGCATCACTGGGGCCCCACCCTGGAGCCATGTAGGCTTAGGGTTAGACCATATGTCGGGTCTAGTTCCTTGGAGTTTGGCCCGGTCAGGTCATAGAGACCCAAGAC
>NC_050527.1:3240410-3292568 GCF_002922805.2 Oryzias melastigma
TGACAAAGAGAGACAGGATTTTATGTCCACCACGGACACCAGTGAAGATAAAAAATCATTGGAAAAAAATTATTTTTTTCCAGATGACCCCACTTTTAACACAAACATGTCTATGATAGCACACGGGTTAGTATTAGCAGGAAAAGTCGTTATACTGCCTCTAGTGGAAGGGTAATATACTACACAGCAGGAAACATGGGCCAAGTACTGTATTATCAGGTAGGTTTTTACCAAAAGTTTGGACAATGCTAATGAGATAGGGTTCTGAAAAATGCAAACAACAAGAACAATGTGATTGGCTACAGGGTTGAGAAGACAAAATTCCTCTACGTCGCCTGGATTGGCTTCACTGGGGCCCCATCCTGGAGCCATGCAGGCTTAGGGTTAGACGATATGTCGGGTCTAGTTCCTTGGAGTTTGGTCCGGTCAGGTCATAGAGACCCAAGACAAGCTGGAGGAAGTGGCCAGGAAAAGGGAATTCTGGGCATCTTTATAGATCATTGCCCCCACGACCTGGTTCCAGATGAATGGAAGAAGATGGATGGTTAAACGGTTAATATTCCTTTGACACAAATTTTGAGTTTAGATTTTTGCTTATGTTTCTATTGGGCCTTTTCATCAGTTCAAAATATACGCTTCAGTTCCTGAGATTGTGTATGTAGAGTGGTCAAGTCTCTCTTAAAGATGCTGTGCAATAAGACTTTGTCATACATCAAACATCGATCTTTGGTTTTGATATACATCACAACTACTGATCCAGAAGAGAAACCACGAGCCAAGTTAATATTTCAACCCTTGCTAACGATTGGTTAAAAGACAAAGTAAACCTCTCCACATCCGAGTTGACCTGCAAGGAGAGAGATCTGTCATAATCATCAGGGAAAAATCAAGGTCATCCGTAATGCTTTTGATGGTTTATTCATCCCGGTAAATGGCTGGAGTTAGCATTTAATTCACATTATGTTCAAGCAAGTCTTCCTTGGAGCCAGCTGCAATGTGTCAGAGGATTATAAACGACACCTGCCAAAAGGGGTGATAAACTTCAGCTATTTCAACAGCTGTTGTTCTCCAGCAGACATACCACCACAGGAATGTAATAGTGCGCTGAGAAAGGTCTTGTCTTGAAGCCTTGTCAGGCGATCATTTGAAGGACAATGAAAACACGGTCTGTGTGTCTCACTGGAAGGAGAGAGGTGAATATAATGGGAGTGAGACAAAGCATCTGCTGCTTCAGATTTGTAAAATATTTGGAGTGATCTGCACCGCACCAGGCTCAGGCATCTGTTGAAGACAGTGATGGCTGGAAGCGGTGTCATTTTTAGCTTCTCTTGGATTAAGTCTGGCAGGCCTGACACCTTGCCATTCCTCAAAATGTAGGACTCGCATTCCAGCCAATGAAATTTCCAAACTAAATTGATGTAATTTCCACTCAGATATTTGTTGTCCTGACAGTATCACAGGAAGGAAAGCACACTATGAAAGCAACAGTGATGATAATGGAAATAAAGAGCTTAATCATAGCCCTGTAAGGCAGTAGGAAGAACTGGCTGCATTAGACATCTTTGCCACAGTTTAACTTGCAAAAAGAGTCCATAGAAAGTGTGATAGAAGCACATTAAAGCAATCTCTTCTCAGCTCAGAGAGTTTTCTGTGTAATATCTTTGCACATGAATAGAAAGCCCTGTGATTTGGAGGATGTGCAATGCAACATAATTTGGCTGAGCATCAGCCTTAATATTTTACTTGCTTAATCAAACTGCAAGAAAAGCTAATGCACACTGCTAATTGGATTGTGTCGTTTAATTCAATAATGAACGTGGGGAGACATAAACAAATGACATACTCTACTCATTTGTGCAATTAATTCCAGATCATATTGTAAGTGTCACTCCACAGAGCAATATTAAAATTAAAAGCTCACGCTTTAAGTGCCCTTAAGTACATAGTGTAGCAAAATACATTTAATACATCTCCGCTGAGAGAAAAAGACCATCAGTTCTCTACTGTTGTTTCCTGGAAAGAGTTTAGTTCTCTACAGTCAGCTTGATTTTGAACATTTTTCTGATTTAACCCCCTGAGTAGTATGTTTAGCTTAAATAGAAGATTGATTCAAAAGTATAACTTTATTCAAACGTAATCATTTTAATTCATTTGTATGAACCTAATTAAGATTAAGTACTCTTTACTTTTGAAAATTCAAGTTTAATTACCTAAGCTTGAGATAATACTTTTGTTTCACATGTCAAGCTACATCCACATCGCCCTCGGCAACAATCATTTAGGTGCCCATGTCCACTTAAAAGTCCATATAAACATGTATTTTAGGGTTACACTCAGAACTGTCGCGTTCACGCAAGAATTTTGATGCGTAGCTGCATACATTTTTAAGACTGTTTTCTAGCTCTACATACAAAACATGTGTAACTGGTTCGACTGTGTTGGTCTGCGTTGTGTTCAGGTCAGATTAATGAAGATCAGGCTCCAATATTGATTTAGTTTCTTTATTCTGGTTGACAGAAAACACAAATGTTACACGGCTGTCTGGGATTTTCGTCAGTGCTTCCCCCTAACAACTCAGCCACAGTTCGCAGCAGTCTCAGTGTGCATGTACCTCCCCCCACAGCACGTGAAATAAAACATGAAAAGAACATGAGAAAATGAGGAACTAACATCATACCTGGTTGACAGAAAACACAAATGTTACACGGCTGTCTGGGATTTTCGTCAGTGCTTCCCCGTAACAACTGAAAATTGCATGAAAAACAAAGAAAAGTCAACACAAAATGGACGAAAAAAGGCGCGAAAATGGCGCATCGGCTCGTTTAAAGCAGCTAATAACAAAAATAACACATCACAAACCGAGGAAAATGAATGCAGTACAATTCCAATTTTGTTAAATCTCGATAAACAAATTCAAAAACAGTTTAAGCTAATATATAATTACAAAGAACGAACACAAGGAGGAGCACGTCTTACCTCAGCCACAGTTTGGAGCAGTCTGAGTGCGCATGTGCAGCACCGTCTACTGCGTCACCGTGGTGAGTTCAAATACCCTCGGACAGACTAACACACAGGTAGAAATGTAAAAAAAAACTATTTACCTCAAATTTGGTGGAATTAAATAAACTAAACTAAACACCTGTTACACATGCAGCCATTGAACGCATGTTGAAAGTTAAACCAGGTTGAACTTTGAACAATTAGGGTATGGATGGTGTCCCAGCCGTTTGAAAATTGTGTTCAGTTGTTTCTCTTTTGTTTTGAACATTATTGCAGGTGTTATGTCTTGCTTTACATCAAGACACTTTTTACATGTATGCACTTAAACTTGAACACAATAAATGCTATTCTGACTGTATAGTCAACAGATTCTCATTCCCAAGTGGCCACATATTCACATATGGTTGAGGACCCCTCCGCGTCACTTTTTGACATTTTGGGTGTCCCTAAACCCTTGTTTTTTGATGTTCTGGCTGTTCTAATTAAATCAGGGGTCTGGTCGGTACTAGACGCAGACCGAACCTTGGGACATGGCCGGTACCAGTACCCTAAACCTAGCCTGGTACCCGGTCCGGAACCAGTACCACATCTCTATCCAGTAGCGCATGCGAAACCGGTGCTGCATCCAGAACCAGTATCGCATCCAAGACCGATACAGCATCCGGAACCATTACTGGTCGACATCCATACCAATCCATGTCCGGAGTCAGTACCGATCTGCGTTTAGTATCAGGTTTTGGTTAGGGTTACTGATACTGGTGCGGTCCACATCCTGGCCCGGGGATATAATTGTAACAGCCAGCATGCCAATAAATGACGAGTTGGTGACACAGAAAATGTCAATTTTTGATGCAGTGTTTGCTTCACGTTTCAGTTATTATTTGTTATTTTTTTGTAAATTTATATTTTTTAATGGAAACATTTTTTTGTGTTTTTTGTTATACATTTTCTGTAGTTTACTTTTATGTTCCGCTCCTCAATGCCCTTGGCTAAAAGGGGCGTAAAACACGGAGAGTCCTCAACCACGCGTCAATATGTGACGACTCGAAAATGAGAATGTGTTGGTATTTTACCTCAGTAATATGACCTGCTATTGTAAAAACCTTTTTAATCATTATGTGTAGCTTTAGCAACGACACTGAATTTCTTTAGATGTAATGCGATTATAAATCAGTGTTGTGAAAATGTGAGCAGCTTCCTAACTGTTTGGGGCACACTAATTATGATCAACCAACATTAAGCAGCTCCCAGCAGACAGCGGTGCATCACCTAAGGTTTAGTGCAGCCTCCTAATCACACCAGGGACAGAAATCTCTTCCTCTCACTCACCATCTCCACGGCTCAAAGATCTGGATGCTCTATTTGCTGCTTGTGGTTTTTCAGTTTTCTATTAGTGTATTTGCTTTGCTCAACCATCATTATTTGCACTGTTTGGAATTAAAGTCTCAGTATATTATCTAACTACTTGTCCTGCATCCTCACAGACTCATAAGTTCCTTAATGCCCTCTTCAAAAAAATAAAAAATATTGTAGTACAGAAGTAAACTTGTGTCTTGGTATCTATTTGCATGAGTTACTAACACTAAATTATGTCTGTATCAACTGTAGTAAAGAACAGTTACAGTACCTCACACAAACAAAACAAAATCATTTGAATATTGATTAAACATGTGGGCATAACTAATGCGTTTTGTTTATGCCTGTTTGCGAGCTATTTTTTGCCTATAGCAGAAATCAATGGAGTTTGAGTTATCAAATCTTAACGTGTTGCAAAGAGAGTGCCAAAGGGGAAAGCATGCAGCAGCAAAATCGATTTTGAGATATTGCCTTATTTAACAGGTGCCATAAATAGCAGCATGATGATGTTAACTGTTGCTAAAGTTACAGAAAGGACAAGGAGAGGTCAGACTGCACGCTGGGCTTACTTTTAGTGGGTTTGACTTCATCTAACATCTTATCTAGGAACATCTATGCAGCTGTCCTGGGTACATTTTGAAATGTTTGATTTGATATTTTATCTATTCTTGAAAGATGTTAATGTGACTACAATAAAAAATGGATCAGTAAAGTTTAAAGAACTATGCAGCATTTGCATGTGACACATTTGAACTTAAATTTGACTAAAATAATTAAAGATCGACTAAAATGAAAGCTGTTTTTGATGTTATTAGCATGTTCTAGTGACATTTTTCTGATGGAGGACATATATAAAGAAAATTAATCTTGTATTTTTAAGTCTTTATTCAAATCATTGTAAATAAGGTAAAAATGCAGTTGGAAACGGCTAGCATGTGAAACGGACAAGCTCCTACGACAAGCCACAATCTTACTAATCTGTTCAAATCTGATGCATCCATTTGCAAACAAATAGATCCATCTACTTCGTCATTTTTCTCATCTGATCTGGCATCTGGCTCAAAGCTATACAGCTGTATCACTGCAATATTTCTCACCATTTTTGATACACCTCTATGGTTAGCATAGGTTTGTGAGGAGCTGGAAGCTAGCAGAAAAGCATGTCAACAGATTGATGACGGGAAAGGGTGGTGGGGTTGCTTTGGACCAACCGTTGCACCCCTCAACTTAGAGGCAAATTTTGATTTGACTACTTCCGCCCTGAAAAAGCTATGACAACAAAGGTTTTCTGATTTTAGCTAAAAATGACAAACACTTTAAGAACACTTTAAGAACACTTTAGGAATAGATCCAAAGATGACTAAAGTGGGATTTTAAGGATAGGAATTAAAAAATGGGCATTGAACATTTGTATTGTGTTATTAGCTGCTTTAAACGAGCCGATGCACCATTTTCGCGCCTTTTTTCGTCCATTTTGTGTTGACTTTTCTTTGTTTTTCATGCAATTTTCAGTTGTTACGGGGAAGCACTGACGAAAATCCCAGACAGCCGTGTAACATTTGTGTTTTCTGTCAACCAGGTATGATGTTAGTTTCTCATTTTATATTGCAGCCTGGGTCACACAGAACGCCTTATTGTTATAACATCTACTATGAATTTTAAACTACAGTCAAATCAATAGAGTGTTTTATTGGTTAGATTTACTACTTAGCCAATCCCTCCAGGATATTACAAGATTATTTTAGAAAACGTGTTCATCACTCCTTTAAGATTTAACATTTATAAGGCAGTTGTTTTTACTCAATAATTTCAAATTCCCCACCACAAACAGAACCCTTCAGCATGGGTTAGATTTGGGAGGTCACATCTAAATAATCCAATAAACATGTGGAACAATGTTGTCATAGGTTACCAAAGTGAAATGTTAGTGCAGAATTCGTGCATTTTTGTTTTGATAAGGAAAAACAATCGTAACATTTTCAGCAAAATCAACTCAGTAAATGTCAAGCTCAGAGTCAGTTTGTCTATTTAGCTACAGGACCTGGAAACTTCAGTTTAACCTTTCAAGATGAATATTGTTAAAAAGTAAAATGGTCATCCATTAAGTTAAATTAAACATTTATAAAAGCTGTTAAAGAATGGGCTTTGTTTTATGCACACTATGCATGTGTTTGGCTTAATTTTTCCTTTATTCTTTTCTGAAGGCAATATAAACAAACAAACAAAAACAGGCATTTTACCTCGCAGTAACTTACTTAACTAAAAATATTTTTTTAAAGTGGTTTGAATATGACTTTTTGACATATCCTGACTGTTGAGAATATTTATATATTCTGGAAAAGAAACGTCTTCACATGTTGGCAAACATTTTTATAATTTTGTGAGTAGATTTACAGAGGTGTTCTCCACCTCCTTAGAGATTAGGATACAATTGTACATCCCCTTTTCTTGAATTCTTCTGACATCTTGTAGGACAAAGGGTGTAGCCTGTGGTGTTGTGCTGCAAATGTCACACATATGGATAAGCTGGTGGTGATCTCACCAGTAAAGGAAGAGGTAAATAATGAAAGTACAGGTCAACTATAAAAAAAATGAACATGATTGTGAAATTGCTCGAATGAAAAAAAAACCTTTATATAATGAAAATGGAAGATCTCTCCAAACAAGTCAAAATCAGATGATTATTAAATTCAAATTATGACTAAGTTTTTTTTAGGATGTATTCAGACTGGAAAAGTGTATTAATATGGTTTGGATCGAGTTGTGAATGAATGTTATACCTATGCCTAAAATCTTACATTTAATTGAATTTTAAGATTTCAGAATGGTTCTTTGAGTAGATATTTGACTGTTTTGTGGTGTTCCATTATTTTGGTTAACATTTTTCATATAAACTTTAATTGCTTTAAGATGGAAGTTACTTAATTAAAAAAAAACAGTTTTATTTAATAAAATATTTTTTTTCTTTTTATTTCAATTGCAACTTTTATGAGAGAAATGAAGGGTCTGGGTAAAGTTGAAAATGTAAGGGTCATGCTGACAGGAAGATATATTAAAGTAGGAAAAAGGTCGATTCATTTCTTGGGAGGAAAAAAAAGGAGACCTGATCTTGAAGATGGAGAAATAAAAATTTAATAGGAAATGGAATTTAGTAGACGGTAACATACCAACTGCCAGAAAAAAGAGAGAAAAATAAATGTTGGAACAGAGACTGCAACAAAAATCTGATTATTTGAGAGTAACAAAAAATCTAAACTGAGTAAATATTAAAACTCCCTCCTCACCCACGACTCCAAACCTGTCAACAGCTCCAATACTATCATTAAGTTTGCAGATGACACCACAGTGATCGGCCTCATCAAGGACAGTGATGAGGCTTCCTACAGGGAGGAGGTGGATCGTCTGGCAGAGTGGTGTGACACCAACAACCTGCTACTCAATGCAGAGAAAACCAAGGAACTCAGATGTGAACTTCAGGAAGAATGCTCACCCACACACACCCATTACCATCAAAGGGAAGGCTGTGGAGCGTGTGGACAGCTTTAAGTTCCTGGGAGTCCAAATATCTGAGGATCTCACCTGGACAACAGCATGCTCCAAGGTGATAAAGAAAGCTCACCAACGCCTCTTCTTCCTGAGGACCATGTGCTCTGGGGTTCTGTCCTCTATTTCTATCAGCTCTATTCTTAATAATCTATTTTTCATTTAATTATCCATGCCTTTCTTGGTGCAGTGTGATTCAGGTGTTGTCCGTCTTTCACACTTTTGTCTGTGCTCCTGTCCTCTGCTGTGGACCGCGCCTCTGGCTGTCCCAGCTCCTCATGGATGAAGCCTATCTGCTACACTATTCAAACATGTAGTCGTAGAGTTAGATAAGCTAATTCTTCTTTAACAGTCCTGGTGCATCACCTGAAGGATCCTTACTTCATGTGGACATCCCTGAGGTTTTTCCCTTACCAAGAAGGAGGATCTAAGGGCTGAGGGTTTAGTCTGTTAATTTAGCAACCAGCTATTCTTTCAGTTTCATGAGTGATTTTATGTTTTTGTACAATTACAGTGAGAAGTCCATTCAGACAACTCTATTGTGATATTGGGCTATATAAATAAAACTAATTTAAATCGAAGAAATAAAATTCAACAGTCAATCTATTTGATTTGATCCACAGTTTTAGTAGCTACTTTTTTGTAGCTTGAAAAAAAAACAGCTTTTTGTTCATTTGATCACTTTTTCAGTGTCTTAACAGAAAAGAAAAAATGTGAAGTTGAATGCCATGCTAGAGACAGAACTGTCTGGACTCAAATTTAAACCCCATAACCAGCCAGTGGCCAAACATTCTGGCCCATAGAGATGAAGGTATCCCTTTAAGGTTTTACATACATAGATAAATGATGGCTCACCACATATTAAAATAACAATTTTGAATCAACAAAGCATCTCACAGCAACTCCACCAGAGCTGCTTCAGTACCAATTGTATTTTTCTCTTTCATTTTGATGTCTTCATCTGGTAGAATGTCACAGAGGGAGGAAGGTTCTATGGTGGCTTTCATTGTCCAGGTTTCTCAAATTGGCCTTCACAGACCATAAACTTCCCCCCAGGCAGCCGGACACCTTCTGGCTCCTTCCCTGTGGACAGGCCACATAACTTCCTGTTATAGAACAGACGGGAGAAAGAGAATGGATGCTGCCGGACTTTCATTACCAGTTATTGTTCATGTTCTATTAAAGCCCAAAGGAAAGCTTTTTGCAAAAGACACACTTCAATTTAGATTTCAGTATAATTGCTTCTTCTCTGGAATTGTTTAAAAAAAAAAAAACGGTCTCGGTCTCTTTTCTTAAAAGACGTTTAAGTAATCATTACGATCTAGTCATTACTGTGAATGTGTCGACCCAGGGAAGCTGCTGCTGAAGCACTGCTCTTTAGTGGCTCTGGACTGGACAGGCAGTCAACCCAAACTGTTCAGTCCATCACAAATACAACCAATTGGAGCAACTGTTGGTTTTGAGTATTTTATTAGGACCCAAATAATATTGTTGCATAATTTGAAAGGTTCCTAAACCTGTGGATGGAAATGCAGGAATAAACCTGACAGGTCCTGGTAAATGATGTGATGGTGAGCTTCAGAACCCTGGGGAAATGAATGGAGTCTGGTCCTGGGCCAACATCAAAAAGCCTCGCCTTAGGATGCAGGTGCCCTTGAAATACAGCAGTTTTGCCTCAGGTGGAACTGAAGACAGATTTGGAGGAACTGTTTGAAGCTGAGAAAGACACAGATTTCTTACAAAAAATAAATGAAACGATTTATTAGGCACATTAAACAGATCAGTACAAGACTGTAGCTGCTTAGCAGTTTGTACTTCAGTTTCATTTGCAAATGTGCTCATCTTTAGACTGTGGACTGACCACAAGGCTGAGGGATCCATTATTAGCTCTTATGTGTCACCTGCAGGCTGGAACAGTGACAGCAGCTGCTATCTGCCTCTGCAGAAGTGGATATTGTGCATCTCCTCCAGGTAGGGAAAGTAATAGCTTCTGTAAATTTGAGTTCCTTGCTGCAGACATGGCATTTGAAAGTGCAGTCTTCTTTGAGGAGCTTTTCTTCAATGACAATGATGCAAAGCTTTCTCTGTTTCATCAAGATTTTTTTTCTTCCTCTTTTTTGTGGATTCAACAAGATGCTGGAGGCTTTCAAAGGAAGCAAAGCCTTTGATGACTGAAAAAGCCAGCATTTTCCTAAGTAACTTCAGTGAAATATTTGTGCTCTTTATCACAGTTTTTTCCCTTACTTTAGGATTGACTGTGTAGGCTGGTAGTATCTAGTCTTAAAAGGGTAAAATACAAGACTGGTTGGCATGTTTGATAGTGTTACTGAAGAAAAAAAAAGATCAATAGCTTAAATTACATTCAAAGGAAACTTCTAGTCAGTCCCTTTGGTATAAATTCTTCAGAGTGGTTTACTATGAGTACTGGAAGTATCATCATGGATTTTAACAGTCTCTAAAGGTCTTTTTTTTATTATTTTTGTTTAGTTTTTGCTTTCATCATCTCCTGGTTTCTGTCTCCAGGTATGGCAACATTTGTATCTCCGGAGTGCCTGGCAGTACAAATTAGCCAGCTGCTAAGACATGGGACTCACCCAGAATGGCTAATGAAACCGCGAACAATCCTGATCCAGAAGGATTCCTCAAGGGGTGCAATCATGTCCAACTACCTGCCAATAACATGTCTCTCCTCAACATGGATGTTCATATTAGGCATCATTGAACAAGGCGAAATGGACACATAGATTAACACATCAGAAACACATAAGGAAATTGGTAGAGATACCGGACCAACTTCTGGTTGACAGAACAGTCGCTCAAGACTCCAGGTCACAAAACCTGTTCACTGCCTGGATTGATTAGAAGAAAGCCAATACCCAGTGCCACACATGGATCAACACATTTTTGGAACTGTACAACAGCAACAGGACTCTAATAGTCTCATTGAAAAATCAGGTTGTGTAAACCTCCCCTTGTAGCCAATGGTAACTACACAAGTGTCCATCAAATGTGGTATACACCAAAGAGATGTTCTGTCCCCTCTGCTGTTCTACATAGGTCTAAGACCCCTCATCCAAATAATTAATAAGACTAGTGCTATGTATCCCAACTTAAAAATGTGGCTACTATGGGTCACTTCATCTACATGGATGATATCAAGCTATATACTAAGTGTAAGTACATTATTCACTCCCTGATCCCCAACTCCAGAATCTACAGTACATTGGCATGTCATTCGGGACATCAGAGCCAGATGAGGACAAAGAGAGGCAAGAAGGTATCTTCCACCCAGAAGGAAAGGAACAAAAGCAGACATTGAGGACAGTAACATGCACCCTGGAATACCACAGGTAAATGGTAATCCAGGGCCCAATCCAAATTCTTCCCTTCTCCCTTTCCCTTCATTTAGCCCTCCAAATGGAGAGTTATGAAAAAAGTGTCTTATATTTCTGACTTAACTTTTGTTTCATAATGTCACCAACAATCACCGGCATTGGACACGGAGCTTCCAGCACTTAAATATATATAACAGCAGTTTTATAACTTTAAAAAGGTCATGCTACAACAAAAAGTCATTACTTACATTTAAATGAGGCTAACACTTAAACTGCCCCTTAAACTGCCCTTGAACAGAGAACAAGTAGAGACAAAACAACCAAATGCCTCCGATGATCAAGCCAGCTTAATGGTAAGAGCAAGATCCAGGTAATACACAGTTACACACTACCAGCTATAAGATATACTGCATGAATAATAATGGTAGCCCAAGGAAGAGATATAGGCATAGAGGGTTCCATCTCAAAATCCGGCATCCTGAGACTATATACTAAAAAAAGCAGGCGAAGGACTAGTGAGTGGGAGAGCTACTATCCAAGATGAATAAATACATCAAATGCGAGTCTTCAACAGGCTGCCCTGAGCACCAGGGAAATAGAAGCCCAGATTCACCATACCAGACAAGACCAAAGAGGTAGGCCTTTGCAAAGAGTTCTCTGAAACAATCCAGAACAGAACTGCAGGGTGTGGGATGGTGGTAGGGAAAGCATGAATGGAGCACAACAACTAAATGGCTGACATAGTGTAGAGAAACATTTATGATGAATACGGAATGGAAACTCCAAAGTCAAAGTGGGAAACACCACCAAAATTAGTAGAGAATAAGGGAGCAAAGATTCTGTGGGACTTTCAGATCCAAACTGACAGAATAGTAATGGCGAACCAACCAAACATTGAAGTAGTGGATAAAGAAAAGAGGAAATCTGTTGTAGTGGTACCATGTGATGGCAATAACAGAACAAAGGAACATGAGAAAGTGGAGAAGTTTTAGAGACTCATGGCACAACTGGAGAAAACTTGGAGGGTGAAGGTGACAGTGGTGCACATGGTGATCCGTGGACCAAGGGCAGTAACCCTTGACTACAGCAGATCACTGGGAAAACCTCAGACATCTCAGCCCAGTAAAGCATAGAAACTACAAAGATACTATGCAGGACCCTAAAGCTCCTATAGGCCTCGGGAAGAGAACCTCGAGAGGAGTGTGAGAAGAGAATTTATATGTGTGTGAATCTGTGGCTCCTGTTTTTTTATCAAAGTTATTCAGTCAGTTGAAGATCCACAAATAAAAAGCAGTTATTGTTCTATACTGCACTCTATTTTGCAATGTTATTTCTGCAGTTGTCATCTTTTTTGCCTCAGTTGTTTCTCCATCATTCCCATTTTTTCTGCTCTTACTGAATCTTTTTTTCTACTTCGAACTGTCCTGATCTCACCACATCTGATGTGCTTTCACTCCTGTCTCAATCTGGCTGCCTCCCATCGTCCCTCAATCTCCTTCTTTCTCTTTTACATACTCCCTGTGCACTCCTGCTGCCCCGGTCAGTCCATGAGGATTAATTGATAGTGAATGATAATAAATCTTCCCATTAGGCGGAAGGTTGCTGTCCATCGTTCATTATCCACCTGCTGCTCCTCAGTGCCGTGGCCTGGGGTTGTCTTGCTCCACGCACATCTGGCGCCGTCCCTGGGAAAGTTCATTTTAATTCCAGATGACGACGTACTTCAAATTAAGACTCATTCTCATTCATGTGAAATAAACAACTTACATCTTTTCTTTTGCTGTTTTATGAATTTGTGGTAACAGAAGATTTTTATTAAACAAGTTTTCACCAGAATACAATTTTTGCCCTGAATTTTTGTGGTGATGGAAAATTTTAAAAAGCTGTTTCAGGAATGGAAGATTAAGAAACTGTTTTCTTTTATCACTTATAAGAGATTTGGGCATAGCTAAATATATTGAAGCAGCAACTTTCTCATCAATTTAACACTCTGTCTTATCTATGTTATGGTAAAAAAAAAGAAGTTTGTTGTGTTTTGTTCTGAGTCACGGTTGTGGGGAAAGACTTGAATATCAATCTTGTGTAAGAGGTGACTGGCAAAACTTCTTTATGACAAACTGTATGTGTTCTGGATGACTAAGACTCAATAATAATACTTCTTGAGGAAACTTTGTTCCAAATATGTGAATTATGCTGCATTTATTGGAGATATGTTAAAATGTAATTTTCAAAAAATGAAAATATGCATTATATTTCATTCAAATTCAAAAAAGTGCAAGAAAAAAGTTACATTTGTTTTATAAGTTTAATAAAAACAATGTAATTAGATTTTTTTTTTTATTTCAAAATCACTGAAAGCTTTAAAATGAACTAAATTACTTGCCATACTTAAGGGTTGAATTTTTCAAAGCTCAAGTTTTTGCAATTTTCTTGACTGTCACTACCTGGGGAAAAAACATCCAAGTCAGTTTTTAAAAAAAGTCTCCAGTAGTTACATCCATGTTACCAACATAAAAATAAATGAATAAATAAGTAACATTTTACAATTGTGTAAATATAAAATAGAATTAAAATATATATTGAAGAAGTACTTTTTTGTTATTTTTCAGGTAAAAATATAACAATATTAAGGTTATACTCATGTTATTGAAAAGCTGATGTTTCACTAACCCAACAAAAACAAAATTGTTGGTTAAAAGAGGTTGAACACGTTTTAATCAAACTCATTGTTCGAGGTGTTTCTGCTGAAAGGCAGACTCAGCGGGAACTGGACATGTTGAACAAGGATGAGTTTGTAACTAAAACCCTTTTCTGTTTTAGCAGTACGTAGCGTGTCCCACCACACCAAGTATAAAGCATCCATAAAGACATGGTTGGATGAGCTCAGTGTAGGGGAATTTTAATTGACCCCACAGAGCCATGACCTCAACCCCATCGAACACCTTTGGATGAGATGGGATGAAAACTTCAACAATTGCAATTCTACTTGACCTGATCTGAGGAATCCTCCAAAGAACCACAGATTTGGACAGAAACACCCCAAAATGGGGCAAAAATGTTTCCAATAGGTCTTTTTTAATATAGAAAAGGGGATCAATTTTACTTTGGAGTGCTCGTAACAGACATGCATCAATTTTCTCAACTTTACTTTTTCTAAAAATGTCACAATATTAATAGCCAATATAAAAGAAGGAAGTTCTTACCTTTAATGAAGATGGGTTCCTATGACCTTATTAAAATCTAATCAACTTTTTGTAATTGATATATAGCTTGAACATCTTTAATGCAATTATTGTAGCTATTAATGAAATTAAATAGTCAATCTTATCTAGGAAAAAAGTTGTAAAACTTAAAATCTTGCAAGTCATTCTGCCATGATTAAACTGTTGTACTGAAGTTGCATAATCTTTAATTTAATTATTATTGATCAAACTCCACTGAAGAAGACTTACTGTTTTAAAAACAACACCAAATAAAGCAGATTGTTTGTGTTTTTTTATTTAAATCTTCATATAATCCATACAGCAAACTGTACAATTGAATTATTCACAGTGTGTTAAAAAGAAAATTTAATAGCTTTTCTATAGCACTTAGTTCATTTCCCACCATGATTTATTCAGATGTTTGTTATTCTAATGTCTTAACACATACAGTTACTATGAAAACAGAACACCCCCGCCCCTCCCTCCTTTTTATTATTTTTTTTTTACAAAAACTTACAAAAACTATATTTATAGAAATCCTGCATGTCCACAAAGAAAACCCTGGTTGGAACCAACAATTTATTATATTGTTTGAGTTTTTCTGCCCAATGATAGAAGCTTTTGCAACACAAAATATACAAAAAAAGGCATGTCAGAAAATCTAAAATAACTTTACACACTGCTCATGGAACACCGTTAATGTAGCTTACATTTTGTGTTACTTGTCTTTTACATTTCATACAATTTTGTGTAAAAATGACGTCGTTATTCACATAGATTTTTTTTTTAAAAAAAGGTGCACATTTTCCTGCACCAGACAGAACAGCCAAATCAGAAAATCTCTTCTAACTCCAGCTGGACTGAATTTGTCTGTGAGATTTTCCGTGATTTTTCAAAACATTATGGAAGTGTACTACAGTCTTGAATCACCTGTATGGAAAAAATGCACATCAGGGTAACAGTGACATAGTAATACCACACACCAGTATCAGTCATACTCTAGGCCAAGTTGTAATTGGGGTTTTTATGAAGAGCAAAGGTCCACTGACACAAGATAAAACTACTCTAAGATAGTGTTCCCTCAACTTGTAGGGAAGCTCACCATTTCCATTTTAGCTTCACTTTGTAAAAATATAGTAGCCATCAAAAAGGAGATATACATAGATTTTTTTTCCTATCTGGATGAGAGTAATTCACTATGATAGAATTTGTTTTTTGTTAAATAAACAGGATTTGGGAAAATGAATCGTGGAGAAAGTGAAGAAGTAGGTTAAAGTGACCTTTCTAATGAAATAAATAACATATTTATGAAAAAAATCTTTTAAAACTGTAGAAATTTAGCAAAATACATTTTATTCTGCTGATTTTATCTACATAGTCTACTTTGCAGAAGGGGATTGAGAAACAATTATACAGTGAATCTCTACCAAACCAAGGCTAAGTTTTACAGATCCAAATTCACTTCAGTTATAGATATTTACTATTATTAATAATTTTTTTGTACTATTTTTCTGTCTCTGAGAATCCACAACATAACCCTCACAGAGGTTTGCTGTTCTTTGAGCCTCTGAGTAACAGCGGCTCACAGACTTCTCAAACCGTCAAGTATAAAACTTAACATGAAACCAAAAGTCAACGAGAACACAAAACTGTCAACTATTTTCATTTTGTTTACCACAGTCTTCCACTCAAGACATGTCTAGATTGAAACAGTCAACATCAGGTAGTCAAAGAAAAACGACATTAAATCTTTTGGATTGTGAAAAATAAAATGTTCTCCACTCCCGACAGAATCACATTCCCACCTTAAATTTAGTACAATGCAAAACAACCATTATACTGATAACATTAAAGAAATTGACATTCAGTGGTCATGTGGCCACCACTGACTGTATATAGAGAACTGGACTGAATGATCCCCTCCCCCACCACCTTGTGCTCCAAATACCTTCTAGCTCTGAGAAGAAAAAACCTCACAGACGGCTAACTCAGTCATTCTATTATTTGTAATACTGTTTTCTTTATTGCAAGTTTTTCAAGTTATAAACTGACCGATCAGAAGCCTCATTAAAATCATGTGGTGATCTCTGGCCCCCACCTCGAAAGTTTGATTGACAGATTCTTCAGTTGCCATTGAAACGTTGACTTAGAGCAGGGGTCTGCAACATGTGGCTCTTTGACCTCTCCATTGTGGCTCTCATGGGTAAAGAAAACTAAAAATTATTTTCTATTTTAAATTAAAATAGCGATCCAGCTTCATCAAAGCTATAACATTTTGACAGATTTTTCAGAGACTTTTACAACCAAAAATCAGTTGGAGATTAGTGCACAGCCAGAATTCATACTGATTATAAGGCAAATTTAAGGTTTTAAGTGTTCTTCATGGTCTGAAAAATACAGCATGGGTCACTTAGTTCGGATTTGTGTTTATCTGGTTGAGATACACGAACGATAGTGAAATAAAACTTTTTTTTTTCCACTGCTGACATGACACTACCTACATTTGCTGCATTAAGATCATCAAATGTAGTGCAGGGTGCCTTTTATTTTGAAAGGATGTCACACAAACCTCCAACAAAAGTTATAAACTACTTAATTTTTTTAAACAACTACTGGATTGTAGTATATAAGAAATGGACCTGGATGGCTTTCAAGTGCTGAAGGTTGCAGACCTCTGACTTAGAGCGACTTGGACCAATCACTGTCGTCTGGCTCCAACATGGCGATGTCCATATCGTGGAAAAATGGTGACTGAATTGGCTTCATTTTGGTGGAGCCAGAGATGACATCACACCCGCCCTGTCCAGTTCTTTATATACAATCGATGGTGGCCACACAAAGACAAAGAGCAGCTCATTGTTTATTGAAAACAGCACAAGGAAATACACTCAAGTGGATGTCTTTCTGGCAGGGAGATTCACAGCTTACTTTAATAGAACATGCAAACAAAAAAAAAAAAAAAGTTACGTACTCCTGTCAGTTCATCCACACTGGATTCTTAGATGCGCTGACAATTCAGTTTCATGAAAAGTTAGCAGAAGATATTTAAAAAAATATGCTAAAATACTAGAAAAAAAAAACTACATTTATTTTTAAACTGCAATGTTTTTCTTCATTTAAATTTATGCATCTTTCCTAAAAAAGATGATTAAATTCCTAAATGTTAACTTACAATATTTGGAATTTGTAAGTGTGTTAGTGGCAAAGCAAAAGAGTCAAGATTTCCCAAATATATCAAACCGACACATCCCAAACCTGCTTGGCAAGATGTTTTTGGGAAAAAAAAGTATTTAAATATGCAATTGCATGTTGACATGGGGAAGTGATTTTTGCACAGTGAGCAATTAATATTGCTCGTCATGTGTGCTTTCACTTCATGAACTTCTGACCTGTTGAGGGCTCAAACTCACATCTGTTGAAGGGGATGTGAGGTTGCACACTGATTGGACAGCTGCAGGCTTCTGTTTTAATAAGCAGATCAAAGACAGCCCTGGTGCTGATGGTGCATGAAACATTATTCCTTGTTGCCAAGCAGGAAATTACCATGCACATGTCCAAATGTTGCTTGAGCCAACAGATTTAAATCACCCACCATGGATCACCAAAACAAGGCCCACTGTGTTTTCCTTTGAATATCTTTTTTTTGAGCGATTGGATCTTAGAGATGGTAAACGGGTGGTTAGCTGTGCCAATAACGGATGAAATTACAGATATAGTGTTTGCCGTGACAACAATACCTGCGTTTCCATTGACTATGATGTTCCAGAAATGTTTAAATGAAAACACTTGCATGATCATTTATTTCACTATTATTTGTAATTATAGGTTTATTATTTGGAGATTTTTTCGCTCCAAGGCCTGAATGAGACGCCGACGTCTCCTTTGATAGATGATGACAACTTAAAACAATTCTTGTTCTCAATCCGTTGCCATGTTTCTGACTTATCATGTGAGTTGGTTTGCGTTTATTAGCATAATTATGTTTTACTGGAAAAAGCGTATTTGGAAAATAGTATTTTTTCAACATTTCTAGAATTTCTCTGAACTTTTGGGCACATGTGTCATGGAAACGCAGTTACTGCCAGTCAAAATAGTGGCGTGAGAGCTATCCATAAGCAGCTTTTGTCAAAGAAACTAAAAAAAAAAGAATAAATACACGTGCTATTGACCCTTTGATAACATTCTAGGACAGGGTCTCAAACTATTTGTGGCCCCCAAGTCGATATTTTGCGGCCCCCGGCTTAATACGAACGTTCAGTGTCTACTCAGCAATATCTTCTTTGATGATAGCTTTGGATTCTGATGTTTTAGCTTGATTTATGCTTAAAACTTTGCATTTGCTATTGTCGTCGGATTTGGTCATCAGAGAAGTCTTTAGCAACAGTTGCGTCGTTAGCTCCTGTTATTTCACAGGACACGCAGAAGATATTGCTTAGTAGTACATAGACATGAACAAATGTTTAATAAACTTGTTCAGTAGACATAGACAATGGACCAAAGATATGGACAAAAACATATTTTTGGCACAAATGGAACCCCATAGATAAAATGAGTTTGAGAACCCTGCTCTAGGAGCTTTATTTTTGTCCATTATAATTCAGTTTTTAAGATGTTTTCTTTTTTATATATATATTTGTCTAAAGAAATACATTTCTTTATGTATCTTGCTATTACTTATGAATTTTCATTTGAGATTAATTTCTGTTTAAAATCTGAATGTATCGTCAATACTGTAGATATAAATTCCTGTAGAAGAAAACCAAAAAAATGAAAATGAATGAGCCAACTGGGTTTCTTAAACCAATCAAATCACTCTACAGAAAAAAGGCTGGTTCTTCAACAAAGTAAATTAACAGTCCAGGTCCAAGCTGCTCTGATCATTTCTTTTGTCTGATGAATGGTCAGATCTTTGGCAATCGATATTTAAAAGGAGCAAAATTCAGTTATGTACAAAGAAAAAAGGTGAATTCATAACACTGTCCAATAGTCTATCAATGGTCAGATCTTTTGTTTTTAATATACAGTAAATGTCTTGACAATCCACTTTGCATCAGTAATAATGGTTGTTTTTGTGTAACAATATAGTTAATTACACATCACACACTTAAAAAATGGGATAAAAAAAAAAAAAAATCAAAGTTACCGCTTGCTGTAGGTTCTACCAATCACAAAACCGCAAATACTAAATGAGTATTCCTACAGCATGACTCTGTTGACCAGTCGAGCCTTCTCAACTTTGAGGTAAAACTACTTTCTGCTGCCAAAGGCCATTCATAAGTGTTCAAATCAACAAGATAAAAGGTAAGAACTTGATATTATCATTTTACTGTATGACAAAACAGAAACTCTCTTCTGCTTCTAGAACTCACTTATTGCCTTTCTCCACAACGCCATTCTTCTTTCTTTTGACCATGTTTTCCCATAAAGTATTCAGTTTTTTATTGGATGAAGGTCCCTTAAAAGTTTATTTTTTTCTTTTTGAGTTGCGCACGTAAACATCAGACTTGAAACTGATTCATTTGATCTTTTTTCAGGTATGGATCCCGCCCCCCCCCCATAAAATTCATTGAAATCCTTGTAGTTTTTATTACAATGGTGACTTTGTCATACCTGCGTAGCTGATGCTGCCATTTTGAGTTGCCCGTGTTTTGTTAGCGTCCCCATGTCACTGTGGTTGATGGTGTATCTGGTGATCCCGTCTATGCCATTGTCTCTGGGCTCTGGCACCGCCCCCGACACGTTGCTCAGGAGGCTTTTGCCCTGCGGGGAGCATATTGTCATGGGAACACAGGAGTCATCCCAGTGCTGCAGCTCATGTTGTCCTTTCCTGGGAGTCGTCGGTCGTTGTAGGCGTGCATGTTTATCACCGCATCCGTCTTCACCATGACCGGGGGCTGAGGCTTGTGTTTCACCCGTCTCTCGCAGGTGAACGACAGTCTGATCTCGTCCACCATGGCACTGCACAAAGACCTCTGGGCAAAAAGGGAGGATGCGGGGGAGGGGAGCGAGAGGGAGAAGAGGGGAAAGGGATGGGGGGTAAATGCCTTAGCTTTAAATTGTTCTGACAGCAGAGAGTGTCGGCAGTCTAAAGAACACAAAATGGATTTAGAACATTCGTGTTGTGTTAATGCCAGAGTGTGTACATGTGGCTGTCAGCAATGTCAGATTGCACTACTGCCAAATAGTGTGCACATGCCCCATTATTGCTGCTGCGTCAAAGAGACTGTAGAGGTTTATTGCATCAGCATGCTTGCAACTACTCACACCGTGACTCAAAAAAAAAAAAAAATCTGTGATTTCTTTTAGAAAAAGGTTTATAAAATTTTGCCATCTCCGATGACTAATCGGGGAATAATTCTATGTGCTCCAATTTGCAATTATGTCTGTAAAAATAAGTAAATGTTTGGTGTTATGGCCAAGTGCTCGGAGGGATTAGCCAAAGAAAGGCATGCAAATCCTTTTATAACACGTTTGAACTAAAAGCCATGAAAGCAGCATAGTTTAGAGGCTGTTTAATAATTATTGTGACAAAATTGTCACGGTTGCCAGCTTCTTTGCTATAGTAGGGGTAAAATAAACTCAAATTCAACCCCCAATTAAATCATTTTCACATAAGTTTAAGGACAAAAGTGTAAAATAGAATTAGTCTGAAGTGATCTGTGGGGATGTATACCTGCTCACGTTCCGCGGTCTTCCTCAGTTTGTAGATGAATTCCGCCATCGCCACAAACACAGACAGCACCAGGCCAGATGCCAGCACAATGAATAAACCACCCAGGTTCTGGATACCCATGGGGCCTGTCTCGCGACGCTCTTCATCCAAGCAGCTGCTCCCACTCCACCACTTCTCCTTCAGCATGTGTAGGCGCCCATCCTCCAAGATACTTAGTATTGCTATGGTGATTTTGTCCCTGTAAGGGGAGCCTGCGAGCGACATAAGGCACATTTAACTTGGGAAGAAATGCCAGCTGGACTGTGTGATAATAAGGTACATAAACACGTTGTGTCATACTGTCTGACTAGCAGCTACACGTTTTGTGCCGCTGCTGCATCTAAAAGCAATTACTCCTACTTATAATTTTTTTAAAAAACACACACACGACATAAAAAAGTATGGCTGGGAATCGATTAAAAAAAAAAGAACAAATTAATTGCATACCTAGGAAAAAATCAATCGCGATTAATTGCAATTTCTTTTTATGTTACATTATTTTGCGACCACTTATCCACTTTGGCCACTGAAGATGCTAGTGCTAATAGCTGAGGATGCTGAAATTGATAGATAAAAACACTGTAGCGGATAACTGAAATAACTAAAGCTAATAGCTGAAAAAACACAAAAGCCGATAACTGATAATGCTGAAGCTCATAGCTGAAAACGCTGAAGGCGATAGCCTGCTAATATATTAGCAAAATTCCAAATTAGCCTAAAAAAAAAAAAAAAAACGTAGGTTAGTCAAAACAGCTAGCATATAGCTGAAACATTAGCTAAACTTCTAAATAGCCTAAAAAAATCTTAATAAATAAATGGCAAAATAGTCCAAAGTTTGCTAGTAGAATGCATTTTTAAAAACTTTAAGACCATAAACATAATTATATAATTAACATAATTATGAATAATAAAAAAGCAGCATTATTATTCCAGAATAAATCAAATTAAAATATTAGATTACTTTCAATATTTTACTTTCCATAAAAAAATATATTTTTTAAAATTATACAAGTTAAAAATAGGTACAAGATAACATCGGACCATTAATAACAATAAAATAAAATGATCTGGTGGGCCGGATTTAAGTACCTGGAGGGCCGGATCTGGCCCTGGGGCCTTGGCTATGAACGTGATTTAGAACATTTATTTTTAATTAGTGCTGTCAATCGATGAAAAAAAAATTCAGATTAATCAAACTTTAGTGTTGTGATTAATCACGATTAATCACAATGTTTGAAATGTCTGAAATGTTTATCAAGTGTTAACCCAGAAATGTAATTTGTGGACAAAAGACATCAACAGTAAAATAAGCAGAACTCTGAAGACTTTTCTGTCTGCAGTCGACGAGCCGAACCACAGATCAAATAGACCGCTTTTTGTTAAAAAAAGCTATTTAAAAAAAAAAAAAAACAAGATTAAAGTACTTACAGCCCATTTAATATTTATTTATTTGTTGTAAGTGACCATAATATAAGTGGGATAATACCCGACAAGGTGAAAGTCTGAACCGCCGAGGCAAAAAGAAGGACTCCTGTTCTGTGAGGCGTAATTCATTTGTGTTAATAGTAATTATTTTTTATTAATCATGTGTGTTAACGCATTAACATTCACAGCCCCTAAAAAAAAGGGATGCATTTTTTATAAGTCATGGGTTTGTTTTCTCTGTGGTTATTTTCATGTCTTACCAATGGGAGTGCCAATGCCATAGCCTTTGCTGTCGATAATCCCTCCCACCTGAGTCAGATTACAGTTTCTCCGAGTGATGTAATCAATAGTGGTGGACTCTGTAATGAGGGCATAGTCTGACTTCAGCACTCTCTGGATCCCGTCCTCAATTGACTTCACCAGTGAAGTTCGGGGCCTGCTGCTCATGAAGGCCCACATCTTCTCAAACGTGGAAACTCTTGATTTCTGTGAGGAATGGAAAGAGCCAAATAAAAAGTCATTTTATGCCATTTTTTTTTTTACTATCTCCCTTGCTGCAGGCAAAGAAAAAGCAGTTGGAAAAAAAATAAAAGCTTTTATTAGTACAAGAAAGGTTAAACCTGAACAGAATAACTTTCAAATGTTATAGCCTAGGGTATTATGGGTGGAAATACTTTTACCCGTGAAATTCCACTTGTTTTTCCGTGGGTAACTTTTCACCTTTGAGAGCTTTTCGAATGCTTGAAAATGTCAAATATTACATAGACGATGTTTGTTCATTTGAACTACTTAAAGGCCCACTTTATTTAGCAACTAGGTTTCAATGATTACTGCTTCAGATCTCCATTGTTAAAGGATTAAAGGATGCTAAATTGAAGTTTGACACACATCTCTTCTCATAAGTGTTAGTGAAGCAGCAATAATAGAATGCCATTCGATTAGTCCTGCATGAGTCTATGTGGTATTTCATGCAATTTTCTGTGAGGTCACATCTATGCCATGCCTAATCCTAGATAATTACTGTCTAAGGACTATAAGCCATTTCAAATTTTGAGGGATGCTATAATAAAAAAAACCCCTTTGTTACTGTTAAGTCCAGTAAAAGCTGAGATGTGAGAGTCTGATATTAACATTCATTGATATCATTACAATAATTTATGGAATCTTAGAATTTCTTTTAACCTATTAGCAGTGGGTGGAAGTCTTCGACAATAAAAGACGTCTCTTCTTTTTGAGATAGTTGTCTCTAAAATGTGGCTTTAAGGCATTTTAACTTTGCAAAAAGCTTTATATAACAACCTTTTATTTTTTTTACAAACACCTTTATATATTTAGAAAAAAAACAACATTACTAAAGCAGGAACATTTCTTATTTTCAACTCATTTTAATTAAAATAGTAACACAGAGGTGAATTCATTGTATCTTTTATCAGTTTGCATCTGACAAATATGTTGGGAGGAAGAGAATTCATCCTAAATCAGTGTCTTGTAAAGGTGGTGAGAGTATTGAATCATATCAGAAATTCCCAACAGTTTGAGAAAGAGCCCACAGGTACTCATTTGTCACTAGTACACTTTGTCAAGCTCCAAAGTCTTAGTGTTTAATCATCTCCCCATTTCTTTTTGTCTTTATATCTCCCATAAATCGAGATCACAACTAGGCCTCTCATGCGTTCTTATTATGGGAATTTAAAAGATTTTTGTTGAAGATATAAAAAAAAAGAGGCCAAATGCATTCATTTACATACGTGTTCAAAGCTTTTATCGACTCCCCTTCTCGTCAGTATTTATCGTGCTTTACTGCCTCATTGGGTTAACATCATTAAGCCTTTCTGCAAGGACGAGAGCTGGCAGAGGGCACTTGAGCCATGGGTAATTAGACACCTGTGTCTTTTATTCATGACACTGTGATCATAACTAATAAATCTTACTGTGGAAAAATGATCAAAAAATAACTTTTTTTTGCAAAGCTTTCCCAAAGACTTTAAGCTGTATTTTTTGTCTGAAGTATTAAAACCTAATTGTTACATTTTATTTTGAAAGTCTCCAAGAAACTGCTATTGTACATCTATGGTATGCTTTAGGTAGCTGCCTAATATATATATATATATATATATATATATATATATATATATATATATATTTTAAGTATCACAGAGAATATTGATCCAAGCAAGTCATGTAAACATGTCAATATTAATTATAGATGTGCTTATAATTTTTTTTTTTTGTGGAATTCTAATCACCTATTAAAGGGAATACATATTTTCAATACGGTATGTTTTATTAATGTATTGTAAGACTGTAGAAAATCGCCCAAAGACACATAGTAGCATTTCTGACATGAAATACCAGTAAATACATATATTTTTGATTGGTGCACAGTTCTCTATACTTTGCAACTACTTGGTTATAAATCCAGATGTTTTTACATTAATCTTTAAATCAGGGTTTCCCAAACCTCCACCCTTAATGGGGCAAAAACAGTAACAATTCATTCAGACCGGGAGGGCAAACAACCATTTCTGCATGTTTTGAAAAATGTAGAGAAAAAAATGAGCTGGCACTACTTACAAATATGACAAAATCCTATGGCTTTTTTGTAGTTTTTTGTGCAAGACTTTTTTTTCTCCCCCTTTACTGTGGTATTTCATGAATTTTCAGGGCTATCCTCCCTTTCAATATACCTTTTTTACGCTTAGTGGAGCCAAAAAGTCACTAACTTGTTATTTAGCTATAAATCAACAACATATAAAACAAACTGAGTGTAAGGTAAAAACATTGACATTTAACAATGATGCCAAATCATTCAAACACAAGTGTGGATTTCTTTAATGAAGTATTTTTGGCTCATTTGGTCAAAACTATACATTTTTCCGGTTGTTTACCTTGAAGAAAGACATGGTTGCCCCGTCTTTGATTACACCGTACTCAATCTTTGTCTGCTTGGCAATATCATCGGCTGAGTCGACCGGTGTGTCCATTCTTTCCACAGTGAGAAAAGCGGCTAAATTAGCTGTATAGGACGATATGATGATGAGCGTGAAGAACCACCAGATCCCACCAATGATCCTGGTCGACAGGGCTTTGGGCATCAACTCTGAGCCTGTAACACAAAGACAAAATGACTAATATAAATGAGTTTGTTTATTTATTAGGTTGCATGGTTAAAGCTTTCACGCAAGATTTTTTATTTTTTTTTATTCCCATGCAGTTAGGTTTTGATTGTACTTTTGAGGCTGTTTGAAACTTTATCTTGATAACATTGTAAATAAGAAATTGTTCTTAATGTTTTGCCTGGTGAAATAAAGGTATATAATATATATATATATATATATATATATATATATATATATATATATATATATATATACACATATAATAACATGAAAATAATTTAAACAAAGTAAAACGGCAACTGAGAATGAGTTCAATTTATGGGAGAATTTGACTTGTTCACACCCACATTGTATGTATTTGAAAATGTAGCCACGAGGTGGCCCAAGCCAGGGTCTCATTGTGCCGGTCCCAAGCCCGGATAATCAGACGTAAAATCTTTGCCAAATCAAATATGCGAATCAGACCAAACTGATTTGCTGTGGCAACCCCTGAAGGGAAAAGCCAAAAGGAAAAGAGAAATTGTATATATTTGAAGCTCCTACAGGTCTAACGCCGGGTTCACACCGCACAAGGAAGCACTGCGAAGCGGCGCGGAGGCCCTTTTCATACCGCAGCCTTGTTGACCTCGCGTCTGTTAACTTTCGCGAAGCACCGCTTCGCGTCTGTTGTGAACCACACCATAGGTTAACAAGGCCGCGGAATGGAAGCGGCTTCCGCTCCGCATCATCCCGCGTCATTCCGCGCCACTTCCGCATGCGGTGTTAACCCAGCATAACAACATTGCAAGCTTTTTTTCCCCCCTTTCTTTTGCAAAATTTTAATTTTATATACAAACATATAACATGTATTTTTATTTGTACATTTCTTTATATTTACAGTTTATGGACTGCATTTCATTGGACTTTTTAAACATGACAATTTAGACCTCCAAAAAAAGTTTTGCACATTTGGTTTGATAATGACTTCATTTTTAACTGATGGGAAAAAATTATAATAATTTAAAAAAAGCTCTATATGAATAAAAATTAATGACTAATGCAGCGTGGACACATACTTTAAAAAAAATGCAGTATTTCATGGTTTCTTATTGAATTTCTATTTGATGTTCAGAATATGAAACATAAAAAAGTCTTCACGCTAATGTGTAAACGATATAAAAAACTTCAGATACAGAACAACGTTTTGGCAGACGGACACGACACCTCTGCATCAGCCTTGACTCGGAATGGTCCTCACCTGAGTAATACCGCGTCTACAATGGCTCACTCACTAGTGTAAAATTTACTTTATATCTCATCTCTGACAACCTTTAAAACACCCTTGTGCTTCTTAAACTCTGTTACTTTACCGAGACGATTTATGAGAGCAATTCTAAAGAGTAACCAGGCTACAGAAAAAAAAAGAATGGTCAGACCTTTAACCCCTTCTACCAAATTTGATTGTCCTTTGAGGTCTGACTCTGCTCTGGTTACAAACTAGGCAAGACGTTCCTTAATTTATCGAGAGTTCAAACGGACTATACAGATGAATTCTCAAGTTTCACCAAAAGTAATTAAATTCCACACAATAAAGCACAGGTGAAGAGTGTGCAACACTCCATTAGAACACCCCCCAAAATACAAAAAGCAGATTATTCAGAGGGTTCCAGGGAAATGTAATGGTGTCAATATATACACAACAGTGCATTTCATCTGAGAAGAGCTGATATCTTGTTAACCGGGGAAATGTAAATGTAAATGTTCTGCCCTGGCTTTTGGGGAATCGTTATTCCCACAGGTAACTTGTCACCCTATAACAAAACGTCTAGCGCAAATCCATGAACATCATTTTCTGCACTTAACACTCTTTCCTGTGGAGTGATTCTGCAGACTTATTTTCAGAGTTAGGATGTTTTTTCAGCTCATAAGTATGAGGAATGGAGTTTTCAAATCATGGATTTGTGTCACTATAAAAGAAAGAAATATGTAATATGCAACTCACGTTTGCTAAGGTAGGAACTTCTATGGCAGAGAGAATGTTAATATCCTGCAGAAGTATTCAGTTGACTGCAGTGAAAATGACGTTTTTAGTGCTTTAAACATTTTCTTGCTGCATTTTTCTGATAAGGGAAGACATATATACCGTATTTTTCGCACCATAAAGCACAGTCTTAATTAGAAGGTCCATTTCTGTACTTAACCCAAACACAATGCACACAGTATTATATGTCACAAAAAAGGTAACAGAAGTAAAACAGTGAGTTTTGTAAACATTTCGGAGTTAGTCGTATTGCCCGGCATTTGTTCAGCAATGATGCTGGTGGTTTTAGCGAAAGCTTGGACAACAGTTGAAGCAGATCTTTAGCCCAGGTGTCAACAATCCCTTCATATATGGAGGCATAACTCATCCAGCTGCTTCTCAGTAAAAGTGTGAAGGCCACGGACAAAGAAGCACACTCTATTTTGCTTTTCCTCCGGTGACACCGGTAACCTTTTTTTTTTTAAGATCTGTAGGGGACCTTGCGGAGCGTCATCAAATTCTAATTTAGCAGGGGTGGATCTGAGTGACTCGCCCAGGCAGGTAACATACTGGAAAAACGAGCATAAAGTTTGGCTGTATGTGAGGACTTTCCGGAGTGCTCAAAATCAGACCCGCCCTCTATTGTAGTTTCAAGTTTAGGCTTTTAAGTGCACCTTATAGTGCAGAAAATACGGTATATAAAAAAAAAATTAAGCTAAAATTTTAATTTCTGAGTAATTATTTGTTCAAATCATCGTGCATCAGGAGTAGATAAAAATAGTTGTTGGAAAAAAAGCTAGCAAGTGTAACGGACAAGCCACAAACTCACTGCTTTGCTCCATTCTAGTTTGTAAACAATTAGATCCATATACGTCTTGTCCAACTTGTCCAAGCTGGTTTCAAAATTGTACGGCGGGATAACTCAAATATTGTTTACAATTTTTGTTGCACCGGTAATGTTAGGTTGCAGTTGTGAGGGGCTGTAAGCTAGTGGGATACCATGTAAACAAATAGTCTTGCGCATAACTCAGAGTTGAATTTCTCATGAACTACTACAGAAACTAGGTCCTACAAAGAACACCCTTTTTTATTGTTATTTTGGCTAAAAACGACCACTACATCATCTATCAATGTTTCAGGGTTTCTGATTACTGTCCTTGAATGAATGAATGAAATGGTTTATTTCAAGCAACCAGGTCATAATACATGAAATAACATATCACATAATGAATCACAAGTAGATCGCTTGAAAGGGAGTGGAAGGAAGCGAACTTATATAATCCCACCCCGACTCGACCATACCATTTTCTCTACATAAATTATCAATATCCTGTTCAGGACTTTATATCAAATATGAATAGATTCAGGCTATTAAGGACCTGGAACCGGAATTTTTTGGTCCTTGTTTTTCCTTTCTTTTTTTTTTTTTTTTAATATTTGATTTTTTACAATAGATCAAAAGATTAATGGAGATATGGAAACATAAACGTCAGAGAAATTTGTCTATAACAACTATGTTTAGTTTTTGAGTGAAATAACAACATTTTTTGTGTTGTGATATTTACTTACTTTTACATTTTAGGTGCTTTAAGATTCTTACAGTTGTAGACTTCTTTAACCATCACACATGTGCATGATGCTAATCCATCATGTACACAGGGAAAAATTCTGATGGTTTTCTCTTTTGTGAAGCAAAAAACACAAGATCCCAGGTGATAATAATGTAGAAAACAAAGAATTATATTTCAACTAGAGGCTAAATGCAGTCACTTGAAAGAGTAAAACTCTAAAGTAGAAGCATTTAACATAATTTCTTAAAGCCTTAATATACAACAGTTTGAACTATTTACTGCATTCCTGTTTTGATGGATTCCATGTGTGAGATAAAGTTACATTTGCAAATTGCTCATAGAAATGTTGTCGAAGACTTGTGTTTGAAAACACACCGGCTCATAGGGTTTAACTTTTGCAAAATAAATTTATCAGCCGAGACATTGTGCATGAAGAAATAAAAAAATAATAAAAACAACTCACCACTGATCACATCTGCTGGATCAAAAGACACATTAACAGGCAAATCTTTCAGATAAATCTTAAAAAAGTACAAACTATTCTGCTTTGAAGCTCTCTAATTTGAAACTGGTTAAACAAAGATCCAGGTTTCAGACTAATTGAATTATTTACAGAGGTACGTTCATTTGCTTTACATTTCAAATTCTCCTCTTTAAACTGCAAAAATCAAACACTTTCAAAGGATTTAAAGCAAGTAATTTATGGAAAATGATCGAACTTGTTTGTTGCGAGCAGAAAGCCCAACTGAGACGCCCAGGGAAAGCATCTGAAGAAGACAAAAAGTGTTTGCTTTTGCACCTCCTCATATTTTATGTTCTTTCTGTTGTCTGTGACACCTTCCTCCCACAGACAAGCTGGGAGTTTTCGTGATTTATTTATTTATTTTGATTTTTTTGATTTCCTCAAACCCGTCCATTTGCATTTTAAACGTGTCAAGGAAATGGCTTCCGCTTCAGCTGCTGTCACCGCGCCTGGCAGACAAGCAAGGGATCTCTGTTAATGTGACACCGACAAAATATACACCTCTCTGCAGGCACCTCTGTGCAGCATGTGCTACAAGGCACTATAGCTCAGATGGGTGTCACTGAAATCCAACATCAGTGTCAGTTTAAAGTCAGACACGTCGTATGTTAATTGTCAAGTTATTTTTGAGCACTTGGCTAGTTCCACGACTTTTTCTAAAGATGCGGTTTGGCAAAATCAAGCAGGAAACTTGAAAAATGTAGAGGTAATGTGCGAGTGGTCATATAAAAAAACAAAGGCAGACAAAGCGCCGGTGATTCTTTACGTTAGCTTTGATATTCCGGTGTGAAAAATGGCTTTCAGGGAACTATGAATAAGAGCTGATTAGCAGCAGCTTGAGTCTGCGACTGCAAATGAGAAACAGCGGAGCTCAGGCATTTACAAACAACCCTGTGTGGCGTGTTATGAATTGAAATTGAAATTTCTCTCCTGTTTGGTTTAATAATATACACTACTAACTAGCTCATTTTGTTTTGATGCTCTCTTTCCTTCGTCTTCCAGCACACTCCTCGCACACTCATATTTCTTTGCATGCGGCAGCAAATTGGCAGAGCTGCGACGTGGTTTCACAACAGTGCTGCTGAATTTCTGGGGTTAATGAATTGCTGAATGTGTTTGCAGTCCCTGTGGGCAAAGATCCGCTGCAGAGTCTCACTAAGCCCTCTTGCTTTGTCTTGTTATGGCGAGGTTAAACATTTTGTACATTTTGTTGCCTATTTCCTTTTCTGTGCAGACAACTTCATTATATAATTTCTGACCCTTCAATTGTTCACCACACTATCAGGAAGACCCAGTGAGTGGAAACCAACTCCACATTTTAGTCAAAGCAAAGACATTTTATTTAAGCTTAGTATTATATCCTATATGTTGTGATTTTTTTTTTTTTTAATAATCTCTAAACTGCATCAGTCTTAAGCTGCGTTCACACCGAATGCAATTCAAGAACAGTTTCATTGTTAAGTCAATTTACAGACACGATCAGAAGTCCTTGAGCATCAGTCTGGCAGCTGCTCAATTTCAAATTTGTTGCTAAATTTGAATTTTGGCAAAGATGTATTGCTTCAACTAATCACAAACCTTGACCAGAGATGTGTTCAATGATCAGTGGCTGGAGTCCAAAACCAACATGGACAAGAATCTGACCGTTCTACTCCTGAACTTTTGAATATTTTATATCTCCCATCGAGAAAATAAAAAAAAAAAGATCCTCTAATTTTATTCCTAATTTTTGTTGTTTTCTTCGTCGGACTAATGTGGGACAGTAAGTCATCAAACGGGTCACAGAGAGACAAAAGAACCGCTGAAAGCAGCCATCATTCTCCAGACTCCTAGAGTAGAGCAAAACATATAAACCCAATCTCTCGTCATCATTTGAGTCATCCATCTGTTGTCAAAGAGATAGACTGTCAAACCTTCCCAGCAGCTTTGAGGTAAAAACTTGTTTACAATAGCTCCTCCCACACACACGTCTGAAGCATCAGGTTTATGAACATGCGACAAAAGTCCAACACAAATTTGACTCGCGACAAAAGAGAGGTGTCCAACACAAATTTGACGTGCGAACTGCGTTTGGTGGGAAATCAACCTTAGTCAGCATTTATCCATGTAAACCACATTGTAAAGTGAGCTAAAAAGTAATTAAGCTAAAATTGAATCAATGATGTTTTAGCTGGGCTGCACGGTGGCGCAGTGGTTAGCGCTCTTGCCTCACAGCGAGAAGGCCCCGGTTCAAATCCCGGCTGGGACCTTTCTGTGTTTTGCTAAAATCCTCTTGGCAACACTCAAAAGCTTTGCAATCATTAACTTTTGTCTCTGTTTCAAAAAATAGATGATTTAAGTGGTTTATTGGCTTTTTACCAATATATTTACTGAGCAAAGACAAGCACCAATAACATGTAGAAACACACAGCTGCAACATTCTCGGACCTTCTCAAGCTGGTCACCACACTGGTCAGATACTTTTATGAGGTTATAATCCTTCACTAGAAATTTGTAGCAAATCAGCCAACCTAATCCTGAAACAAGGTTAGAGCTGAAAAAAGGCAATTTTATAAAGGTTCTAACAAACAGTTGGACATATTTTTCCTGTTTGATAACACGATAATCATTGCTTTACATTTGTCCACAGCTTATTAGTTGCCTTATTCCTAATTTGTTTAAATCACGTGACAACGTGGTTATGGTGGTTTTGGTCCGGTTGTTCTGCTCTGACAACAGATTTTATTCAAACAGAGGAATCTTAGGGCAAACCAAAGCTCTGTCCAATTGGAAACAAAACCGAGACCACTTTGAAAGATAGGTCCAAAAACAGTTCTTGGTTCTGGATCAGGGTCCGCTTGGATGTTATCCAGGGAAACTAACTTTAAGTCGAATGTGTCCAGTCTGAATTCACCCACCTCTATTAATTTCACTATTCTCAGGATTGACAAAAAAAAAACAATTAAATGTGGAGGGGTCGAAAAGCTTTTTGGTTAAATAGGCTAAAAGCACGAACTTATGACAAGGTAAAAAGACAAAGATTTTGACTTCTTAACTTTGAGAGTCACATTGTTAACATAAGACTTGAAAAAAAAAAAAAATCTCAGTTGAAAGAAACTCTTCATGCATACCTTGTTGCATCAAGGAGCCGACTCCAAACCAAAAGCTGTTGAGGAGGGTGAAGTTGTTCTCCACCACATCTGATCCTGGATTACAGGGATGAGCGTCGTACCATTCATAGGGGCTAAACCTAGAGAAATGGAAGAACAACATTAGGTCTTTTCAAAATAAACAAGTCTCACAAATTGTCACGCACCAACTGCAGGTGTGTAAAATGTGTTTCCGCATTTACCCATCCCCCGGTGAGCTGCAGACACAGCTGTACTTACGAACCATTTGGGGGTTCGATCTCCCAATGTAAAGTCTCAATGAAGGATGAATTGGGTCCCAATCTTTGGTATGACTCGGTCGTGGATATGAACTCACGAACTTCCAGTCTCAGGGCGGACACTAACAAGGTGTCCTGTCAGAGCCCATTTAAACTAGAAAAGTTGAATTACCGGCGATAACCCTATAGTGTGAATGCTTTTTGCTCGTAGTAGTCGCTGAAGATGCTGAAGTTATTTGCTTAAAATGCAAAAACTAGTTGCATTATGTTAAATTTGCTAAAAGACTGGAAATGTAGTTAAAGAACTAGCTGACCTAAATTAACAAAAAAAATTGAGGTGAAATTGCTTAGAAATACCTAATACATGGCAATTTAGCAAAAATATTTAGTGTTTGCTTAAATACTAGCTAAACTCCAAAATATACAAAAAACCCTTGGGAAACTAAATTAGTCAGAAAGTTACCCTGTTGCTAAAATAGAAGCTAAACTCTAAATTAGCCTGTAAAAACCTCAGTAGATAGCAAATTAGCCAAAACCGATAGCCTGTTGCTGAAATAGAAGCTGACTCTAAATTAGCCTAAAAAATCAAAGCAGTAACACGTTAGCCAAAAATGTTAGCCTGTTGCTAAAATAGAAGCTAAGCAAACACATCTGTGTATAGTCAAAAAAGACAAAGGAGATCTTTCAGTTTCTTTTTCCAATCAATTCTTGTCTACCAACTTAGTTAATAGTGTTCAAGTCCATCTGTTTTGTTTTTCAAAATTAAAAAAAATAAGTTGAAGTTAGGTCTATGTTTATATTAATTTGTTTTACTCAAGCATTACTCATAAAAATGTTTGAAACATTTAAAAATACTGATATAACTGATCCCAGTGTGCACATAACTTTTATAAAAAACACAATTTGATTTTTATCCTAGAGCATAAAGGTGACCACAGAGGCCAAAAAATGCGTATTCCTGGAGATATGAAATATCATGTTTGAGAGTGCGAGGGGTAAAGACTCCTCAAGTCATACAGACCCATAAAACATGCATCTCTCCACATCTTTGCCATTTAACGTGACATCTGCAGAACCTGCCGCGCACCTTTACTGCAAAAGTCATTTTCACAGGCAAACGTGGAGATAAAACGTGTTAAATGTCACTTCAATTCCGACTTAAAAACGTATTTCTACAATGCACCAACTCTCTTTCTCTATCTGGCTCCTCGTTCAGATGATAACAAGAAGCATGAGCTTACACTCCAGGTACTTTTAGAAATATGCTGAGAGGGTAAAAGGAAAAAAAACTGTTTCTAGAAAAGTCAGAAAATAAATTAAAAAAGAAAACTCTGGTGTTTGTTTTCAGTTTTTCAGTAGCACAAAGGGAATACTTCTTGAGAAGCGACATTAAATAAGATTCATAGTTTTGAAGGGATTGATAGACTCAAATCTAATTACATATACTGCAGACATACTTCCTAATGTTTCATTATCCTGTTTTTATTACACGCTCAAGAGGACCGAAGATTAATCATAAAACTGTCTCTGCTGCCTTTTCCAGTCATTATTCAAATTTTGCATTTTGGAAAAAGCAACAACTACGGTGAAGACAACGACAAGTATTCTTTTTTATGTCAAGATTAACATTCTTGTTTCATCTGCAGCACAAATATTTGCAGTCACCGGAAATGGCCTTGAACAGCTGTTGTGCAAAAATGTTATTTGCTACCTTTTAAAAGAAATCCTTCAGTCTAATTTTGCACTTGAATGTTAAAAAGAAAGCCTTGGCCAGTTAATAATATGATAGCAAAAGGTAGAGGAGCGGAGACGGCCAAAATACACATGAACGGGCTTTAAATGAGTCACAAATGATTTGAGTGCAGTTTTTACCGAGACAGTGTAACCGCTCTGATTCATTACTCTTGGTTTCTCGGCTAATTTCTAAAAAGGCTGTGCTGTCAAGCCGAGCCATCAGCTTGCATCACGGCGCATCCTTACAACAATGCAGCCTACACACAGAGCGATCTGGAAATAACTTGGCATCCAAACGCTGCGAAGAGTATTAACAAAGAATACACTCAATGTTAGTGTGTCTCAGCCAAAGTTCAGAACATGTTGTATAACAAGGGAATAGATTTTTATTTATTTTACTTTTTCTTCCCAGCCTCATAATGACAGGAGTAACCATGAATAGATTAAAGTGGAGTGAGTCATTGGTCAGTGTGTCATGTAATTGTCTAAACATAAAAATGTTGCCTGGAAAATTAGGAATCGCTCTTCCTGCTACCTACGCACATGTTTTATTTCAAAATTACTCTTTTCAATTAAAGTCCCACTCTGATCATCTTTTGATCTTTTGCAAAAGCATTCCCAGTGGTCTTTTAATTGCTATGATTATGGACTTTTTTTGGCAAAATCCAAAAAAACTAGTTTAGCTTCTGCAGAGCAGCAGTAGTTTGTAAGAATTCAAGAGGAACTGGTTGTAGGTAAGATAGCGCCCAAACAACATTAAACTCATCATTAGTCAGGAGCAGAAATGTCACAACTGTATAGCCAGAAGTTCAATTTGCATATTTAAACTATAAGATTCCAAACCGTAACCCTGATCCTAATCCTAACCCAAACCGTAACCCGGTTCTGGTGTTTTTCTAGGCCAGAGTCCTGCAACATTTAACACTAAAAAAGCCAATTGGTCCAGTTTCTTACAGACCAAAACCCAGTGAGAGCCACTTTATTTACAAAATTATTATTTAATTGTGTTATTGTGACCGTGATGTCATTCATTTTCAAAAAAGTAGTTGTACATATTTACAATCGTTGAGTTATAAAATATTTTCTATATAACAAATTTAGCTTATTTTACTGTCAGCAGCATAAAAGTTTGTTTCAAAATAAAATACAATCTGTGTCAAATTAGATCCTCCTGTTGCAACAAACTTACTTTAACTAGGAATGAGAAAAAGTCAAAGATATAGGAACATGTGGTTTCAATTTATTCTAATGATAGTAGATTAAAGCTTTCGCCATTTTTGTTATCTGCCATGTTAAATTTCTAAGTCTAAATGTCAAAACTTTATAAACACTAAAACAAATGAACAAAAAAATCCTTATTTATTCAAATGATTTGCAGATCGAAGAAGAGCCTCAAATTCCGTCGAGGACTTCCGACCAATAATGCTCTGGCGCCATTTTGGGGCCATGTTTTCGTCTACAGCCAGGTCCTCTTGTGAAATTCGCCTCTGTGTTGTGAGTGAGACCATTGGCACAAAGTAACTACTTCCTGCTAGCTTACAGCCCCTCACCAGCCCAAGCTAATATTAGCTGTGCAACAAAAAATGGTGAACATTATCGGAACTATCCAGCTTTTTGACCCAGATGCCACCTCAGATGAGGAAAATAAAGATGTACATGGATCTAGGAGTCTACATCAGAATGGAGCTTGCGGCTTGCCATAGTAGCTTCAATGTCACATTATTTTCAAATAGCATTTTTTCGTCTGCTCCTGATATGGAATAATTTGAATAAAGAAGTACTCAGAAGCACAGCTTTAATCCTAAATGTCTTCATAGATGTCCTGCATCATGAGAAAAATCCTACAAGAACATGTTAAAAAACACAATTTTCCTTAGAGTGGGCCTTTAAGCCTTACAAATAAACATCAATTTTTGCAATATTCTTGACACAGTCCTACATTTTTTGATGGCACTTTCCACCAACAAACGTGTCTGCATCTATACATCGCAACTGCAGCACAAAGATGTTCTGATAAATAGACAAAAACTAACCAATCTAGCTTCAATCAAATGTAATCATCTGCTCTATTTTCTGAAGACGGTTTGCTCTTGTATAAACAATTTATTACAAAAACAGGGTGTCTATATTTAATAAAATGACACTCCAGTTTCACAGCATACGGGAATAAATTCCATCAGTTTGTCAGCCTTTTCCAGCAATGCACTGTGGGAAACCTATTTTCAGGGTAAACAGGACTATTGTGCAGCAATAAGCATTGAGAAAGGTAAACTATAACAAGGATGCAATCCTGCTGTGCAAATTAGAGAAAAATAAAAATATATGTATTAGTCAAGCCAGCAGTGAATAAATCTCACAATTTTTACTAATATTTGATCAGAAACTTAAATGTATTTTGTTTTAGGTCAATTATTACAAGTACACAAGTTTGTCGCAGAGAAGTTTGTTTCTTTTTCTAAGTAGATATACATTAAGACAGTCAAATAATGAGCACAGAATTTTAAAACCCAGGCCTGCAACTGCTGAGATTATGACATTTAATTCAAAGTCAACCCGTTCTGCTTGAAGTAGCCTTCTGACTGTCCATTTTTTTTTCCTTTTAAAGGAAGTTTATTTATACCCCTTTGGCCCTTTTTCTTCCAGGCTGGCTTTCAAAAACTAACTGGAACAGTTTAAGATCATTTTGTTCTCCTCTGAAGCCACTCCAGAGTTAGTTCAGTCTCACAACAACAAATGAGGAGAGAAGAGTGCAGCTGTTTGCTCTCGAGCCTAAAGACTCTCTCCAAACTGCTGCTTTTCTGGAACGTCCTCAAACACCACTTTGCATCTGAATGGGCAGGAAATGAATAAAGTGATACTAAAAGGGATATTCATCATATTCATGACCCAAAAATAAATTTAAAAGGGATGATCATAGATCACCATCATAATTGTGAACGACTGGCTACAGCCCGAATGTCATTATTAACAAAGTATGTGAATGATAATGATCCACTACGAATAGTCCTCTGATGCAATTTCACATCAGGTGTCTGAGTTCTTCTATATTTATTTTTGTTATTTGACTCTTTTATGTTTTTTTCCTAAATCAAATTTTTGTTTTTTCAAGCAACCAAGGATGTCACACAGAAAATTACACACCGAATGGAAACTGCAGCTTCACATTATTTATTTCTTTTTCTGTTGCATTTCTCCTCCCACTGCTTCGCTGCAGAGATCCCATGCGGACTTAAATGCCTTCATCACTACCCATCAGCTCACACAGTATGAAAAACCGGTTTACACTCGAACCCCAGCCTGTAATGATAGCCGAGTAAATTACTGTGACGGCACCGCGAACCTCGTAGACAAAAGAAGCAGGAAGGACAAATCGAAGCTCCGAACTCATAGTGGCACTTACCTTGCAATGACAAAAAGGACACAGCTAACTCCGAGGTACGCCAGCAGGATGTAGACCCAAATGTCTGGAGTCATGGGGTTCAGGAAGGAGAAGAAGCCGCTGTTGGTGGAGTTGGGCTTGCGATACAGGATGCTGATGCCCATGCTCATGAAGGGTTTGGAGAAGTCGATGAACTTCTCCCGTGTGTAGGTTATGGTGAGAGGAGCCACAGCCAAATCTGCTCTCTGCAGAAAAACAAAAATCATAGAGTTTATTAAAGGGCCTGTACCATGCGAAATTCACTTTTTGAGGTTTTTAAGTGTATTAAAATGACCATTCCTCACTAAAAACAACCCAAAACATTTTTCAAATCCATTCTCATATTTCTGAGTAATCCTCTAAAAACATGTGCTCTGAGCACCAGCCCCTTCCAAACCCACAAAAATAAAAGGGTTTCCACCAAGCTGATGACACAAAGTGAGAACAGCCCCTTTCAAGAAGAGTCTGCGCTCCCAGCACCGCCCCAGGCTAAAACAAACTTCCACTAGCAGCATCCACTAGCTTGTGTAAGCTAAGGGTGATGCACCCAATGAGGTACTTATCACTAGAGATGAAACGCAGGCTTTTGACTATTGTCCTGGTCTGATCTGAACACACACACAAATACCACGGTCATTCTCCATAAAACCAAAAAGATCAGTGGTCCTGCCAGAAAACGTGGAAATAGTGCAAAGTCTAAAGCTGCTATTGACTTAGAAAAGACTAAGATCAACCTCAATGTTCACTATTGAGAGTAAACTCACTCAGATCTTGTTAAAATGTTTTTAGAAGTTCGCCTTTATCAGCTGACAGCAATAATTTAGCCTTCTTGTTTTTCCACCTCTGCTTGTACTCTTGTAACACAGCAGTAAACAGGCATCTATACATGCCAATATGGCATCAAACTTTGCATACGAAGCAAGCTAGCATGCCACCTGTAGTGATGTATAACTCACTGGATGCCCCAGCTTTACAAGTTCCTGCGGCTTGTCCATAGTCGTGCACACAGGGCTGTCTGTGTCATTTATGTTGTGATCCAGTGTAGCTATGGCTAAGAAACGCTCATTGGATTTAGCATTTAAGCCTCATGCGGTGGCATATGCCAAAGAACATTCTGGTGAGGAATCTGCACGTTTAAGGTGGATCCTAAACGTATAAGAGAATGGCACTAGAAGACGGATAATTTTGAGAAGATGGCTGCAGAAAACAGAGCAGTGGTGGAAAAAGTGAGTAAAAAATTAGAAGAACTGCTTTGAACTTGGATTATTGAGGAAAGATGGAAAGGTCTCCAGGAAAATGATTCCCATGAAAATGGCTCTAGGATGACGTCAGGAAATGGGAGGAGCGAAAGGTGGAGCATCGGAGATTAGGTTGTTTTACTTCCAGATTTGAAAAGAGTTGATAAAAATGACTCATATTTCATATTTGCCCTTAAGTGTGCCAAAGGAATTATGTGATCATAGTTATGGATATGTTTTACCCTGAAAGGCCGAAGAAAAATGTGATATAGGCGTTTTACTGATTTTGACAGCTGGTTTAGGTAAAAGCATGCCTGCATCTTGAGTGTCTCTTAAGCTATGGTCACACCGGTGTCTGCAACACGCGTTCAAACGTCCACTTGCAATAAAGCATCTGAGTAAACACACATAAATGCATGTTTTAGGCCTTTTGGTGTTCAAAAGTTGAATTCAAGCATCACTACACAAGCATTTAAGAATGTTTTTGGGCTCTACATACAAAACCATTGAACAAGCGTTGAATATTAAACCAGTTGAACTTTGAAATTTAAAGAAGTGCCAAACGTTTGTAAAAAGTCTGACCAGATAAACTAAAGACGGCATTTTGTGCTTGTTCAAAATTACATGACACCAAGTCTTTCATGTCAAACAAAAAGGTTGAAGCAGATTTTGTGAGATTTGCGCCACTAAAGCATTTCATACCAAGCTTGTCTCCTCTGCAAGTGGTGAACATGCAGTAGTAAACAGTAGCACATGTCCGTGTGAACACCATATGATAAATGTAAATTCTGAATGCGAGTCAGATCCCAGGTGTGAACATAGCGTTACTCCGGTTCTAAAATGTCCCAACAACTAAATTGCCAAAGAATTAATCACAAGTGGTCTTGAATTTGGTAGTAATTATAAAAACATTCAGTTCAGTTCCATGAAAAGTTCAACTTTGACTTTGAAGTATGCACATACTGCATATAGAGGAAATACACTGTGATTGACTTGGTAAATATTTCAGCTTTCACTTATTATGCATTTTAGTATGAAAAGAAGCACGCTGGGTGCAAATGAGAGAAAGTCACATGACCAATAGGTCATGCAAAGCACGTCTGAGCACAAGCAGATAAGTTCCAGTCACCCAGTGTAAGTTTATTACTGCATATCCTGAAGGTTAGGGGTTTTTAATGCCCCTCACCCACGCTCACTCGGCTCAGAGCAGCTCTACATGAGGGCTGGACAGGAGGTTAATGAAAGCAGCTGCTTGGTTCGTGCTCTGATACCTCTCTCCTTCGAAGAAACAACACAACTCACAAAGGGAGGCTGTCTTTGCTCGCTACGCACCAAACAGTGGGAGAGTAACGGCTCTTGCAGAAACAACAGTTCGCTGTGGTGCATTTCCACCACATTCAATTGCTTTGCAAGTTACTTTCAGAACTTTGAGGCACAACCATATAAATAACTGTAGCAGGAACAAAACAATGCATATGTGTTCATGACTAAACCTTAAAATGATGTGCACCAAAAGTAACATGTTTGTGCAACATCAAACATTTATTTTAGCATTTAGTTGTTCAGTTGAAGACACTCTCTTGAAAATTGTGTTTTTGGTGATTTTAACATGTTCTTGTTCTTTTTATGATAGAGGGCATATAGTAAGAGATTTAAGATTAAATTGCATTTCTAAATATTGCTTTATTTAAATTGTTGTGAATCAGGTGCAGATGAAAAAAAAAAATCACATGAAAAATAGTGCAATTGTGCTGCATTGTGATGCATCTTGGGTCCATGTACTTTTTTTTTACTTGTCTGAGCTGGCACCTGGCTCGAATCCGTACAGCTGGATAGCTTCCATATTGTTTGCCATTTTTGCTGCACCGGTAATGTTAGCTTGGGTTTGTGAGGGGCTGTATGCTAGTGGGACAGCGTGTACACTGAACGTGATTTGCGTGGCCTGCGCCTCTTTCACCGAACAGCAAATTTGCTGCTTGCTGCCTGCATGAGCTTGACGCCGCATGTGGGAGGAGCTACCAGCTAATATTTTTAATATGATCGCTACGTGGAGTGGGGTAAATATCTCACTCAGAATGTATGGAAGACACAGACAATGTTGGGAATTCAGAAATTTATTGTGAAGAGTTTTGCAAAAAAGAAAAAAAAAACTGGTTACACGTTTATCTGTCTGGGTCCATGAGATCATTTTGAGATTCTCTTGTTACCGAGACCTAGTTCACTCTGACACTGTGGCCTGTGTTTTCTATGACAGCCGCTTCCACTGTGTTTCTGTGTCTCTGACTGAGTTTGAAGGCTCACTGTCTCACATTAACCCGAGAAGGGAAAAATGAAAGAAAAATAAAATTAGGGGACCTTCTTTTTATTACTGTCTTGATGAAAACAAGAAAAATATCACAAGATTTAGGAGGCCCGAGTTGGCAAACCCGCACACCGCAGTGGCTCTCCGTCTGCCGGCATATCGAGCGAGCAAGCTCCGCTGCCTCCCAGGAAGTTGGTTTGCTACAGCCAGAGAGCCTAAAAGCTGGAGATCTGTCCAGAGTGTATCCCACCTTCAACCAACAGTAGCCAGGATGAGCTCTGGCAATCCCGCGGCCCCAGCGGGTTAAGAAATTAGCTGGAAGTTCAGGACAAAAATGCTCACATTGGATTAGTATTCTACCCGCTGATCGAGTCTCTGAAAACGTCATGTATCCCAAAACTGAGTTCCTGATTGGCAAATGCCATGCAGCGACCTGTCAAAATTTAGATATTTGAACTTAACTTGCGTTACTGGTAGACCGCTGTGCCACCTCTGTCGCTCAAATCACGCCGCAGGACTTCAATTGCCTAAATTTGCATCTGTATCATTGACTTAACATTAAAACTGTCCGCCTCTGCTGCACGAATCCCATTCGCTGTGGACACTGTACCAGAACGGAACAGAGGAGTGGGGGTGGGGTTACTCTGCACAAACAGTCCCGCCCACAACTCATAGGTGAATTTCTAATGAACTCCTGCTGCTCTGCAGAATCTATGTCCTTGAAAACACTTTTTTTGGGGGCTAAAAACAACATATTCATAATTAAAAGAGGTGAAGAAATGATCGGATTGGGTTTTAAGGCTAAATTTCTGCTTGAACAAAACATTTTTTTGATAATTGTCTTCAAAAAAGTTGTTTTCAATCAGTAAACAGAGGTAAAAAAACAACATTATTTTGAATGTGGCTCCAAACGTGGTTTGCACCATTAAGGGTAAATACGCACTGGCCTCTGAAGAGACGGAACGACGGCAAAAACCAGCCTATCTTGGTGTGCATCTGCTGTCTCCCTTAAACTATTCAAATTTCAACATCACACAACACTTGCTCAGTTCTTTGCTGCCAACTGCAGCTTTGAAGCAACCTGCCACTCAGCTGTAAGATCAACCAGCGTGAGATTCCAGAGATCCCTATGGTGAGCTAGCATACATGCTGCACATTCTTGTTCTGCTTTCCGCTTATGTACACAAACTGGGTCCAAGCAAGATAACCTGATAGCACCCTGCGATGAGGCACACGGCCCAGGTTTTATCTGGGTTTGCAGATGGTGGGGTTTAGCGGTGCTGTCCCTTCAGACCTCATCACCTGACAGCAGTCTTGAAGGATCATAATGTTTCTACTGACGTAACCACAGCAGTTCAGACCCCTAAACCTACAGTAAGAGCTCTTAGTTAAGTCTGAGTTCACCTTGGCTGCAGTAACATTTTACAGTATACGTTTTTAAACAACTATTTGTGCAGATTTGCATACAATGCTTTCATGTTTTCAGCAGAATATGTTGTAATTGGATTGAACTTTAGGAATGGTGAAAAAATGGAGTAATACATAATTAAAGTGCAAACAAATGTTTTTTTTTTCTGAGAAAATGTGCAATATTAGGGAGAAAAACCTAAAATAATCTTGTTTTCTGCTGACAATAGAATTTAAAAGAATTTTGGCAGATCAGATGGACACAAGTCGCTCTGGAGGGAACTGAACTCTTGGCCTTGCTGCAAAGACTTCTGCCACTCTCCTATAGTGTCAGGAAAACTCCAAAATCTCCTTGAAAGCCTTTATTCTAAATGTGTAATCTGCTCATACTCAGAGTTCTAACATGAATCTATCCAACCGTCTCTGCCTGGACTAAGAGTGAGTGCTGGCTACAACCTTCCAGTGCATCTGTCGGTGCAAAGATTAATTACCATGAAACAAATGATGTGCTAAGGATGCCATTAACATTTGCATCACAGCATGATTAAAGCGATCATCTATTTTGACTAAATCAAGTTTAACAACGAGTGCTGCATCATTTAACACCTTCGAAACAGTGGCCTTTGGCACAGCGGTGAGCTTTGTGACGGAGGAAATTAAGGAGTTGCATGTCACACAAAGCTAAATCACTAAATCACCTGAAAACATGGCAGGAAGCTCATTCAGATGCTCCACTGATATCTGGGGGGTAAATCAAATCAAAGTTTATCAGAAAACTGCAAAAATGAAACTAATTTTTGTATTTTTCTTAGCAATTTCAGAAAAATCAAGTGTTTTACTGTTTTTTGTGAAATTCTGGCTGCATGTAGATATACATGACCGATGCTTAGGGATTATACTATCTCCTAAAATGAATTTTTCAACCTTTTCTCCCTCATACACTATCTAACTCCACACATTTTCTGACGGAGTAAAGGTAAACATTCTCAGTAAGCTATTCTACAGCTTATCTCTGTATTACAAAAAAGGGGCTCTGGGTTTTTAAGTAGGCAGCAAAAAGTGACCCAGAAAATAAATAAAAAAAATCAGTATGTTTACTGTGCTTTCAATAATTAATGTAATTATTATATTTATGGATTTTTTAATAGAATAACTGCCTTCAAATTGATGTTTTGTCAGATAAATGCAGTATCAGGGAGGTTGTGTTTAAGGTTTTGTTTCACGCTTACATGTGGTCATCTGATCCACAGAAATTGATTCAGGAAAGCACTGAAGTCCCACATACACAGAAAAATCCTACAAAGAAATGATCTTATAATTTTTTGGTCTGAAGAATAAAAAAAGTAACTAAAACAAAGCATTTTTTAAACGTTTGAAATGTATATAAATTCAGGTACTGAGAATTATTCAACCTTTTCAGGCTCAGCACAGAGGTCATAGAGACCAGATGCTACATCCACATTGAACACATGTTAACTGTGTTACAACAGAATTCCAATTGCCTCTGATAATGGACCGAATGTTTGCTGGTCTCCGACTCTGTGACCAGAACCAGGACCAGGACCACGATTTATTTGTGCATATTCAGACTGAAACTTTGTTCCGCATTATCAGGGGAAACGAAATCTGGTTCACCTTAAGCGGACCAAATGTGTCCAGTCTGAACACACCTTTAAAATAAAAGTAACAAGTGGAACTAGCATTTTTTGGTCAGATATTTTTGAAGATCACACAGACATGGCTAACCTTACATAACGCATCACCTGACCAGCTTCTAACTTACCTAAAGTGACCATTTGGAAGCATTTTAATAGTGTTGACAGCGTTGCTTCTACACCAATATGGCAGCACTATATAACAAGACAAAAGCTGAATTTAAGGCGGCCGTTGTGTTTTATTTCTTAAAAAAGAATGCACTTTATGTGTTTGTTTATCAAAGCTACCAAGGATTTTGTTTAAACACTGTTCTAAAATATGTTCAGTAGCTAGCTGAACACTTTGTTTGATATGAGTTAAAGAGTGTTTAATTAAAACTGTTCTAATAATAAAAACTATCATTACCTTATTTAAGGTTGTTGAGTTCAGAGAAAATGTTTATCTTTTGATGCTGTGAAATATTTTTGATTTTCAAATTAAATAGTTTTCATGTCAGAATTGTTCTTTATGAAAATTATATAAAAAGTATATTGATCTTGTATAAATTTAAAAATGCACTTTGGTGGAGAAAATAAGTGATATTGTTCTAGTTTCTTGTGGTAAAATAAAAAAAAAAATGCAGATTTAGAATGCATTGTTAACCGTTTCATGATCAAATTGTTGCCTCCTGAACTGTAATTGAATCAAATCGTGAGGTGCCTCAAGATTTCCACCCCTAGTGTGCATGGGTGAACAGGACTGTATAAAGTGCTTTTGAAGGTAAAGAAGGTAGAAAAGTGCTACATTTATAATGTCTAATTCATGCTCATCTTGAGCCCTGATTTTTCTGTCTTTATAATTCAATCGTTCCTCCAAAAATGATTGTTATCTGCATGGACCCAGCAAAAAAGGTTGTTTTTTTACAAATAAAATACTGCAGTGGGTGTGCACGTTCTCCAGCCCTTTCAGCACAGAGCCATTGACTCCTGCCATACAATTCCCTGCACTAAATGCCACTTAAGCTATTACAAGTTTTCAGCTGAGTACAGTGCTGACCTGATGGAGCTAAAGATAAAGGGAGAGCAGCGGCGGGGACACTTATGAAATGCCAGCAGAGAGTTGCCACCATGGCTGGGAATTTGAGGCTGCTTCGTGGCCACTGAGGCTTTTAGCTTGACACATTTGCAACTGCCCACTCTGCCTCAGAACATGCAAAAAATCACAGATTTTCTTTTAAATTCTGCTTTCTACAGCTTTATGATTTTTTTCTTTCACTAAAAGCAATCAACATGCAGTTTTTTGACATTATTGTTACATATATTTAACAGACAGCTTGAAAGGCTCAGCCTGACCAACACTCAATCATGCAAGCATCCCTAAGGGATTGTTTTGACAACAATTTCTCAGTGTTAAAACCCTACAAGAGCGCACACAAACTATCTAGTTTAATTGGTTTACCTCATTGATTGTATAAGAGAACTGGACTGAGGGAGTGTGATGTCATCAATAGAAAATGATTTGCTTCTGGTTCCAATAAGACGTCAAAACCCTATTTTATTCATTTATTTATTTATCAGGACCTTAAATCACATTATAAAACAATAGAACACAAGCGAAGACTTTAAAAACATGTAATATTTTAAAAGAACTGCATATCTTTAAACTTCTTTGAGTTAACATACATATATATATATATATATATATATATATATATATATATATATATATTGTAACCCCCTGGTTTGATATGGTTTTACATTGATGTGCCGGTTGCACTTTTATAAAGTTAATAAAAAAAAAAAAAGGTTCCAATCAAATGAAGTCAATTCAGTCACCATTTTTCCACGATATGTCAGTCGCCATGTTGGAACCAGTAAGCAGTGATTGGTCCATGTTGGTCTGAGTCTACATTTCTATGGCAATCACTCTCTCCAATCAGGTGTGAGCATGTTAGAAGGCCACACCCCTTCTAATGAAAGTGGGCTCTGAATCTGTCAATCAAACACTTAGAACATTTGATGAGAGTCTAAGGTTTTTTTTTCGCTTTTTGGGACTCCTGGGTACTTGCTATTTGGAACATGAGGGGGTCAGTAAGTCCTGTTCTCTTATACAGTCAATGGTCTATCACATTAATCTCAGACTATCCAATAAGGCAACTGCACACAAAAATCAACTTTTTTGCAACGCTATAACAATTTAGTTTGAACGATTTTTTACTTGAATTCAAAAGAAAGAAGCAGCAAATACCAGTTAAGTGACTAAAAAACATGAAAACTTTTAATTTAATCATACTAAAATTAGTAAAACTAAAGTATTTTTATTGGTACAGCAAAAAAAAAAGTTATATGAAACATATTTTCTGCAGTTGTACATTCCTTTAGGATTCACTGCCTGTTTCCTAGCAACTCCCAAGCCAAACATTTGTTTTGGTAAATAACCATTATAAAAGAGGTGAATCTGTTTTTTCCATCTTTTTAACAAACAATCCACTTAGTGTTAATTGGTGTGTGTTGCAGGTGCTGGCAATCTTATTTTATCATCCCTCTTCAAAAGCAGACTCCTAGCGCTTTGCCAAAATTACTAAAACCAACTCCAGCTGCAGTGGAGCCTCACATTTACTGGTAAAGCTGCAGATAAGACAGTGCGGAAGGGAAACTTACATGTTCAATCAGCTCCCTTATCATGCCGTTCCACTGGCCTTTGTCATCCTGAGAGCCGTATTTCCCATCAGGCACCAGACGGATCTCATACGTGAAGCCAAGGAGGCCGGCCAACTCTTTCAGCAAGTCGATGCAGAATCCTTCAAAACGGTCGTTTCCAACAAGCGCCCTGTCAGACTTCTTAAGCATGACATATGGCTCCTCCTGCAGAGACCCAAAAGATCAAATGAGAAGCAATGGTGAGGTCAGCTTTTTCAATTTGTTTCAGCACATGCACCTAATTGAAGCAAAGTGATCTGAGCTGACGAGTCCCTGTTGCACTTAACAAATAGTGACAGCACATTCAAGGTCAGTGAGGAAACAGGGAGTGTTAAAATATGAAACAAGCTCGGGTTTTTTTCTCTTCAACAGAGGCACTAACTGGAAGGATTCTTGTGCCGGATTGGGACTTGAATGTAAGAGCATTGATCAGCACTGCGGTACGGCCACTTGCAACACAGAGGTCAGTGTCATGCCTCCAAAACAGCTCTGATCAACTGCAATGAAAAGAGATGTGCTGGAGCATACGAGTTGTCAGTTTAAGCCTCTTTGGATTGGGCCTACTTCCCACAGATGCCATCAAGGCAAGGCAAGGCAAGGCAAGTTTATTTGTATAGCACATTTCATGTACAGAGACAATTCAAAGTGCTTTACATAAAACATTNTGGTTTTTCAATTAATTATTTTTTTTTACAGATTTATTCATAGTGTTTGATTTTTTTTCATTTATGCTAATCTACCTTTTGTGATCACCTAATTAAATCCAGAAAATTAACTTGATTTTACCAAAGTAAACTCCATAAAATAAAATATAGGTCAACACAAAAGACGCACAAATAAAAAAGTGTGACTTAGTACAATGGGGTGTTTCATTTGGGGCAGTGTATGGTCAAACGAGTCAGATACAAAACAGTTTTGTCTTCAGATTACCAACATCTTTTAACATTTTTCAATGTCTCATCCCGAGAATCCAACAACATTTAATTTGATTTCACTTCTTCGAGGAACATAATGACTCCTCACTTCTGTCTGGTTGCTTTGGACTCTGTGTCACAGCGAACCACATGACAAGCTGTTTTATTCCATGTTCCATTTTAACAGTTATATTTGGCACATTTGGTCGAATTTGTATTTTGGCAAAAGGTTTCATCTCTTCCCATCCTCACCTCGACTTTCTCACTGCTGACTCCTGCCCTATTAAATCTGGTCTTTAAACAAATTTTAAAGGTTTGTAAAACTTTAAAACTATGCACCTTCCTGTTTTATCATATTTATTTGACACATTTAAATGAAGAATGTGGGTTTTTTTAATTTTAGTATGTGAATTTGCCTATGGACTCTACGCATGGACGTATTTCTGGTCCAAAATAGGACCGCTCTTTTATTTCCGGTTGTGGCTAATTGTATACATCGACTTAGCAAATCTTCAGGTACTATTCCTCTTCTCTTGCTGTCTTTTATGACTTGAGATGCTTATAAATTCATATTAGAGAGGTACATCAGCGTTAAAATAGACAATCTTTTCTCCTCTTAATTTCACAGTTTCATTTCAGCATATTTTCAAAACATTTCTCAAAGCTGTAAAACCAATTTGATAACAGGCAAATGTAAAGAGATGACTTGAAATGAATTGGAAACACTCATTTTAGCTGATGACTTGACTTTCAGCAATTAACCATTTCTAAAAGTAATACATTTTCAAGTTTTAAGACAAATATTAGTTGTCTTAAATAATAAATAGCTAATACATTTGCAACCAAACAGCACTTATAATATCAGCCATGCTAGAATGTAAATTTTAAACTATAAAAATGTAATAAACCAAAACATGGTTTTTAATACTGCTTCCATTACATCCCTCTGATCCAATAACGTAGAAAATTTCATATTTTGTTAATGGGTGTGGAAACTATTTTGAAAATTTGAAATGGACAGTTTTAGAGCTGTTTGAAATAAAAAGTATAGTATGCCTAAAGGTGCATCTCACCTTCCCTTCTGAGGCTGCCTTTTACCAGTAGATACTATTACATAACATGATGAGCGGAGTATTATTGGTAGTAATGGTTATGCGTTTATAATGTCTAAACCATCCTGTCCTGTCATGCATTGACCTATTTGGCTGGACAGTTTTTTAATGGTTAGATGGCTGCCACTCTTTACAGGCCTGTAACATTCTGCCTGGCTGCTCATAATTTGGCCAGTGTAAAAGCTTGATTAGGAACAGAATGCAGCAGTGAAACGGAACATGCTTATGGTGCCCTCATCAGTTGTCACAATCCTCCAAGGGATCGCAAGAGAGCCGATGCCTGCAGTGACAATGACTAACACGGAATTGCTCATAAATGGTTTCCTTTATTTAGGGACGGTTAGCGCTTTCCTGGCAGACAGACTAGCATGTCCTGCTGTGCATTTCAAAACACGTCGATCCATTTATTCTAAAGCAGTATTACAATTTATTGCCCCCGATAGCAAGACATGTAATTTACTAACTGAGCCTGGGAGCTGAGTAATTGACTCTCTTGTGAAGGTGACCTTTTTGCATTGTTTTCTTTCCTTATGTTTTTTTTTATTTAGATTGTATGCATGTTGCATAAAAAAAAATTAAAAGGTGAAATTTAAGATAAAAAAACAAATCCATACATGGGTGGAATACTGAAAGAAGACCAAATGTTTAGTGTAAAAATGTGAAAAATAAACAGAAATCTTAAAATATAGAAATATCAGGTTTAAATCTTTTTTAAATACATTTTGATTTTTTTAATAGTGCTTTGAATGCAAAATAAACTTCTGTAAACTTCTTGTGTTCAACAATAAAGCAATTACAATCTGTTTCAAGACTTCCATGTGTCTTGCTTTTTTAGATTTGGACTCAAATCAAAGAGTTGATCTCATCTCAACCCCCACAGTCTCAGCATGTGCATGCATAAAGCAAAAACCAGGAAGGTGGGCTGAAAGCAGAGACATTGTGGGCAATGGAGTGCAAACAATTAATGTAAGAGGAAGAAAAAAACATTAAGTGACTTAATCTTCTTCACAAAGTTATCACAATAAAGCTGTCAGACGTCTTGTTCATGCGTCACTAGGAATCGGTTTGGTGCCATTTCATTAGACTACAATGAGAAATTGATGATGAAATGGAGGTTATCTTGAAGAAATTGAAAACTTTGACGCTTCTGAGCTAATAATTTCTGAAAAAAGGAGCGAAAACAAGTGTTCCCCTGTGCATTATAAAAATTAATTGTAATCCAAATGTACTTAAGTCAGTTAAATTGAACCTTGAAAAAGTACTTCAAAACTCTGACTTTCCCTTCAAGTCAGAAATAGTTTCTTCCTAGTACAGTAGGTCACTAGTAAACAACTTAAGTCCTTATTACATTTCTCCACTTTAACATGGAACACACAGAGATGGCATCTGATAGGCATTAATTATGCCCCACAACAACCTTTTCTTGTCATAATTATAGCTTTGTGGTCCAATATAAGCATAATAACAGTGTTTATCGTTGAAGTTTGAAGGGGTGTACACAGGACTGCCTTTGCCTTCACCTCCCTGATAGCTCCAAAAAGATACCAAGCGCCAGTGACAGAGTTAAGTACATACAACTACAAATTAATGGTAATGTGGATTTGGAATAGCCATTTCCTGTGTCGTTCTTTGTGAATGTGTAATTAATGCATTCCGGTAAATGTTTTTCTTTCCTTTTTTTTTGTGGCACACTGACACTATCTTTGCTTTTTTTAACTTCAGACATTTGAAAGACTAAATGTCTGGAGCGCACGGTTACAAGCAAAGATGTGTGGTAGAGTTTGATTGGATAATAAATGACCAAATTACAGGTGCACCTTAAAAAACAGCAATACTTTGAATTTTTTTATTTTTTTCTATTTCAGTCCACTAAAAAAATTGAAACATGCTTAGAATAATTTCTCATACAGTATTCCCCACTTTTTCGCAGGGGTTAGGGACCAGAGTCATCAGTGAACTACGGAATACAGAAATACGGAAAAAAAAACCTAGCCCCGCGGGTGAAGGATGTCTGTTACTAATCTATTCCCATCAAAACAATTGTGATCATACTTTGTGAAACATTTATTAGAGAACATTGGAGTATTGCTCAACATATATATATGGTTTTTTCCAGAGTATAAGTCGTGTTTTTTGTCATATTTTAGCCAGAAGTGCGACTTATACTCAAAAGCAACTCATTTGTCATTTTTTTTTTCTTTTTAAAACAGAAATAGGTTCATTTGTTATTTTTTCACTAACAACCTGTTGCCCTTTAGTGGTTGTTTCTGCTAATAACCACCACAGTGCCAGAGAAAGGAGTTCGACCAAAAACAAAAAAATTAAGGCGAATCTAAATCTTTTCCTCTGATTTTTTTCTTATTTGCATCCAAACATTATTACCTTTGAATTATTTTTGTTAGAGTAATGAAGGTCATCAAACTGGGTTACAGAGAGGTTGCGTGTCCAATTTGACCCCCATCAAAAGCGGTAGTGGACACAAATTTCATGCTTGTCAAAAAAAGGCAGTAGATACACGTGTGAACGCAACACTACTGTCAGCTTTG
>NC_050527.1:3293238-3302865 GCF_002922805.2 Oryzias melastigma
ATATATATATATATATATATATATATATATATATATATATATATATATATATATATATATATACAGTTTTTTCCTGAGTATAAGTCGTGTTTTTTGTCATATTTTAGCCAGAAGTGCGACTTATACTCAAAAGCAACTCATTTGTCATTTTTTTTCCTTTTTAAAACAGAAATAGGTTCATTTGTTATTTTTTCACTAACAACCGGTTGCCCTTTAGTGGTTGTTTCTGCTAATAACCACCACAGTGCCAGAGAAAGGAGTTCGACCAAAAATAAAAAAATTAAGGCGAATCTGAATCTTTTCCTCTGATTTTTTTCTTATTTGCATCCAAACATTATTACCTTTGAATGATTTTTTTTAGAGTAATGAAGGTCATCAAACTGGGTTACAGAGAGGTTGCGTGTCCAATTTGACCCGCGTCAAAAGCGGTAGTGGACACAAATTTCATGCTTGTCAAAAAAAGGCAGTAGATACACGTGTGAACGCAACACTACTGTCAGCTTTGCGGATTTTATATATATATATACAGTATATATATATATATATTGCCAATCCTTCCAAATCCAGAAAGACAAGATGGTAATGGCGAAACAACCAGACATTGTGGTGGTGGATAAGGAACAGGGGAAAGCCGCTGTGGTGGGTGTGGCAGTAGCAAACAATGGTAACATCAAGAAGAAGGAACATGAGAAACTGGAGAAATACCAGGGACTCAGAGAGGAATGGTAATTGGAGCACTCCGCTCCACAGTAGATCCCTGAAAAGACCTCAAATATCCCAGTCCAGAACAGCGCAGTGCTGGGAACAGCAAAGACACTGCGCGGGACCCTCAAGCTCCCAGGCCTCTGGTAAAGTACCCGAGCTGTACCCGAGTGTTTTTTAAATATATATATATATATATATATATATATATATATATATATATATATATATATATATATATATACTATAGTTAAATTCAGAAAAAAAGACTGTACAGCAGCCACAGCAAGAGCGTACTTTATGACCAGGTGAGCCCTAAAATCAGGCGCTCGCCTACCCTCCTTCATCAAATAATAAGCACCTGCTTCGGATGATAATTATCCTCTGCGATAATCATCTTCAGCATATCAGGATTTTTTTTTCGACTGTGTCTGAGTCACCTGATGCCATTCCTCCATTAAGGGGAATGGAGAAAGGAGGAGGCGCTCCTCTAGCGGAGGGGCGTAGGGCCAAGGACGACACTTCTCCGCCACTCTGTGCTCTGGAGGGGGCTCCGCTGTGCGGAGATACACCTCAGCAGCGCATTACCTTCTTCAGATGCAAAAGTTTCATGCAAGCGTCTTGAGTTGTCGACTTTTTGAAAACTTGCAAAAATTCTGCGAATACGTAAAAAATGCAAATAAAGAAACGCATATAAGCGGGGGAACATTGTATATTAGCTTTTATTGTACTTTTGAATATTATTGTCTATAGAGAATGCAAACATAGAGTTTTGTGCATAATATTATAAAATCACAACAGAGCATTTCATATATATATATATATATATATATATATATGAAAATAATTCAAAGATAATGTTTGGATGCAAATAAGAAAAAATCAATGTTAAAGAGGAAAAGATTCATATTCGCCTTCATTTTTTTTATTTTGGGTTATATATAATATATAATATATATATATATATTTTTGTAGACCTTCTGAAAGTATCTTTAATCACACGCGTTATTGGTGATAAATCTCTGTTTGCATGAATTTGCCGTGGCATAGAGATGAACAGTATGCGTAGGTATAACTATTGCTTTGACAGCTGCCTTCAGGTCATCCACATAGTTGATTCTGGTGTTTTAATAATTTGTCTATGAACACCCCATATATTTTCTCTTGGAGTTAACTCATGCAAGTTTACTGGCCAACCAACACTACGGTCACTGAACCAGCGTTTGGTATTTTTGGCAGTGCGGGCAGGCGCAAAGTCCTACTGGAATACAAAATCAGCATTTCCATAAAGCTTGTCATCAGAGGGCAGGATGAAGACCTCTAAAATTTCCCGGTTGGTGGCTGCATTGACCGCAGACTTGTATTTTTTTTTTTTCTTCCAAGGCAGGCTTCATGTGTGACCTACCAGAATGGTGGTAATGACAAGGGAGCGGTTAGCCAGGGAATCGGTGATGTTAATGCCTTTTCGCTTCGGTACTTCGGTGATGTTAAGACCTCCAGACGCACTCCATTTCCCCACCTGTGGACGATGAAAACAGTTCAGCTGAGTGTGCCATGTTTGCAAGTGAGTTATGACCTCGGCAGACTCCCCCCGCGCCAACCATCTCCTACTTCATGACAGGCTGAACAGAATCTGGCAGCCTTCCATGACTGGCTTTGAAAAAAAAGAGGGTGTGGTTAAGAACCCATTTGGAAGGAGCAAAGCATTGTGGGAAATACAAAGCATTGCCTTTCTTTCTGTAATGGATTTAAAGGGCAAATAAATATTAGCACAAATATTGATTTGCTCAAATAATGTGCATTTGCATAGCAATAAAACATAAAATACTGAGAGTCTTCTAGTTAATTTCTACAAAAATGGATAGATTACTAGTTGGATTACACTGTGAGAGAAATGTTTCCCCTCAATCTTGGTTAGACAACCCAAGTGATTTCAACAAATAAAAGAAGTTATACATGCATAAAGCCTTCAGGCAAACATCTCTGCACACTGTAGAGAAACACTCCGAAACATATCATTAGCACAAATAGTCCTGTGGCTGTCTGTAGTAATATCTGTTTGCAAGTCAAGCTCTCAACCAAAACCCTCCTCCGCTTCCTCCTTTACTACACACAGAGCTTTTAATATTCACTGGGGTTTGTGCTTGAGGTGGATCCATTTAGAGATGTACAAAAACCCCCCACACACTTGCATGCACATAAAAATGTCTGTTAATGTCCTCCCTGCATAATCCAGAGAGAGGCATATGCTCTAATTTGAAAAGCACATTAGTTACAGCTTGTCACACAACCAAAGAGGACTCCAGGAGAGAATTTAAAAATGTCAAAATGCTTTCCACCCTGCAAGACTCGTTCTAATTGTACCCAATTACAATTAGCTCAATACATTAAACAGGATTAGTGAAATATTTTATTCAGAACTTATTTACAAAAAAGCAGTAACACCTAGACTTTTTTTTCTGTTTTGTTACAACATCCCAAGGATATGCAAGTTCAGTCGAAGGAGCTCCAAGAATCAGTTTATAAATCAATTGTGAGTTCAAACTTGGGTTAATATTTAATTAAATTGGATTAGAAGACAAGTAAAAGAGGAGCACATCTTAAAAGGCTCAGACAGTTAAAGCCGATTCCATGGTGGAGAGAAAAAAAGGAAAATGTTGAACATGGTCGTGCATAGGATTTGTCTGACTAATATCCCATCAGTACTTTTTAACAAGGCGGTTTTACTTTAAGATGACACTCCTTTGACCTAATTGACCAGATGCAAGACAGGACGCCAGTGAGAATTACACTAAAGCTGCGACATTACCAGCTTTTCACTGCTGGGTTGCAAGCAGGAAAGCCTCCGCCATTGTAAAGTCTTTAACCTTCAAGGAGGACGTCGTAATGGCTCTTATCCCCATTTGAGTATTTAGACTACATAAAAGCCATTTAGCTTAAAAATAGCTGTGGCAACTGCCCTCCAATCCAAAACAGAAATACCAATTGTTGTATATTGCTTTCAAGTAAAACACGCTTTTACAAGTCAATCCAACAAAACAGCAGTTTGGGCTTCACCTCAAATTATCATTAAGAGAGGTGGCAATTAGCACCCTGATGTGCATTCTGGCCCAATTTGCTTTATGACCCACTAACTTATGTTTATGTTGCAACAAGCAATTTGCTTCCTTGTTAGGAGGTAAATGGTAGTGTCAAATCTCTTCCCTATTGAGTAAAAACGGATATATCTTGAAAATTAAACAGTTCTTACAAAAGTTGAATACTGTAATTTTCCACACCTAAAAGTCTCAATTTATTTTCATAAAGCAACAGTCCCCTCTGTAATCCAGTGTGCCTAAAGTGCTGATGTCAAAGAAATTTTGAGAGGTGCAGAGCGCTCTTTCAACATGTTTGGTTGTGTGTTTCGTGTGTATCGCAGTTCTGGACTGTATTTTTTATGCACTACTAACAATGTTGGAAGTTAGCATAGTCACAATGTTTGCTTTAGCTGTATCAATCTGGGTTTTATTTTTTATGCATCATACCGATCTCTCAACCCTGAGTTGGTATTGGCTATTTCCTGACAAATTTCTGCATGTCTATGGAGCCTCGGTGTAAGTTTTCTTACATGTTGCAAACAAGGTTGGGAGTTACAGGTATTGTAAATATGCTAACGTGAAGCATGTCACAAACAAGTTCTATAACTACAGTAAACGCAGCAATAACTCATCTCTGACTCTTTAGTCTCACTTGTAGTTTAGTGCGTCTTATATTTTACACAAGTTTGAAAATATACCATTCATTGATGGTGCTCTTTTTAATCCAGTGTGCCCTATAGTGCTGAAAATACGATAATCATGCAAAACTTTTATGAATGTTTCCTGTTTGACTTGAATTCCAGTTACACAAAAATGACCCTTTACAGTAAAAAGGAAAGAAATTACCTTTTCAAGGCCATCTTCTTTCAGGCTGACAATGTCCAGATCAAAGTCTGTGCGCAGACCAGTTGTCTTGTTGAAGGAAAGCCTCCCAGTCAAACCATCCCAGTGGGACTGAAAGATTAAAAACGTATAGCTATAATGATGACAAATGAAAGTGACTGAGTTTGAAATAACTTATGTCATGTACATACGTTGATCCAGTTTGATAAATGAATCTAGATCAACAAATGATCAAACCATAATTCTTAATATTGAATATTTTATTTGTTAAATATTTTTTAATGAATGTATTACAATGAAATAAAATATTTAATCACCATAATTTCTACTTACATTGAGAAAAGATTATGTAAGAAAAAAACATAAAAACACAAAGACTTGTTACATTGAACAATGTCACAACTCAAAAGTTTTTGTCAACATCCTGTTTAGCTTCAGCAGTGAACAAAAAATAAACATCACTGTTACTTTTGACCATTTAACAACAAATCCTAAACATTTTCTCCACAGTTTTTCCATCCTCAGTTTGGATAAATACAGTAGATCGAGGGCGAAAGGAATGAAGACACGGTAACAGGACAACTAGAAAACACTCTGACCTTTAAGTTAAATGAAAAACAGTGTTTGCAACAGAAATATTTTATAAAAATGTTTTTATCATTTTTAATAGCAAAATAAAAAAAAACTTGCACGCTTTAAATTAACACTTTGCAGATGTGTTCTGGTATGCTTGCAGATGGTCACAAGATGTAATTGATCAAGAGAATTTTGAAAAACTTTAAATTTCATGTTCATTTTTCTTTATTGAAATCGTTTCCTAAAAGAGCATATTTTCAAAACTTATTTGAGTATCTTTTTTTTTAATCAACGCACACTTGACAGCTTTACTTTGAAAAAGAGAACCTTCATCAACACTTTACTTTTAAGTTTTATTTATTTATGATCACAGTAGCACATACATTTACTTTAGTTTGTATATTTAAAACAGTGGCTGACTTAGCAGTTCGGGGGCCCTGGGTGAACAATAACATGGGGCCTCTGCAGTGTTTGTATATATATAAATTTTTTTTTTTTAATCCTTACTTGGGGTGAAATAGCAAAAAATTCATTACTGGTCCACTTTCGGACAGCATTAGTGTCAAGAATCTTAGTGTTTTGATAACTTTATAAAAACAAAAAACACATTGAAATAATAAAGAAATATTTTAATTGTGAAAAAACATAACATTTATTAACCATTCAGGAGGATAAATCATGATCAGTCTTATGCCATTTCGGTGATTTTGGGTGTTTTTTTAAAATGAAAAAAATTAAATAATGATGGGCGTAAAAATTATTTTAGAATCTTTTTTAAGTGTTCAGATCGGGCAACACATTTAGGGGCGATCGCCTACCTTTGCCAAATATCAGCCCCTGATTTAAAATTCAACATTATTCTGCAATTTTAGAGTAATATTAAAATATTAAATAAAAAAACATCTCAGAAGTCACAATTATTTGTGCTCAGATTTTTGGGGATATATCACTAAAGTTCGCTATTTGTACAAGTAAGCCTAATTTTAGTAAATATATGCATTGAAGTAATTTTGCAGAGTTGATTTTCTTTTATTAATTTGCAAGGTTTTACTGTTGCACACCCAGTTTGCTCCAAAGAAGCTGATTTACATCCCAAATGTGGTCAAGGCACACATGTCAAAGCTGTTGCATGAGATTGCATTATATTCCTCATTTGCATCAAATTCTCCAATAGTAGCAATAAACAAAGAAGTACAGAGATGTATGCAATTCCCAACAACAAATCACACAGTGACACATTTTATCTTTCACTGAAAGCAATTTCACACCCACACATACACAGAGCAAAAGTACAAACACAAAGTGTACAGGCTGCATTTCCTTTTTTAATTACATTTTACATCTCAGCGCCTCCAACGCATTTTCCCTCCAGACTGCGGAGTTAATTAACAACCATCTCCTTTTGCTTGATTCCCCGAGAGGGGGGGTGCATAACTGCCCCTTATTATGATTCCCTAATACCTGCCATATTCAATGGATACAAGCCAACAGGTGCCATGTAGCTTCTCATGCTTACAGCCAAACAAAAACATTTGCAAATAAAAATGATTCCCTAAAGTCCTGCCGTTTGTTTTCATCCACAAGGAGGTGAATGCTCGGTTTTTTCCCCTCATCATCAGTGGGGCAAACTATGCAGGTTTTTAGGAGATCTCGGCACAACAAGGTACTTTATCACCATCGAGCTCCAGCTGATTTTCAGACCCCCAAATCGTGACATCCTCACACGCCGCTCCTCCAGCCTGTAAAGCTTGCCAGAACTTGTTATGACAAGATTGAAGCTTCAAGGAGAAATCTGTGGCACTCTATTTTTCAAAACCCTCCCAAACCTCATTGGCTCTGGCCTATTGCCATCGAGGTGGGTGGCATGTTCAAACAGCTTTAATTCACAGAGTGACATATATGCCACAGCCATAGCACGTCCTGAGGGCCAGTCTGACCTTCAGGAGACGTCGCACTTCTTTCTGGAAGTACGTGTAAATAAGAGCTGTGTTTGTTTTTTTCTCTGACATGATGCACTTCTTAAAGAGTATCAAACACAGCAGCTCAGGCTTTAAATGAGCAGCTATTGCATTCATTGTAAACCCTTACAATTACTGCATTTCTTTTAACTCTTTTACAGAATCACAGATTCTGAGTCAGAAGATGAGCAGTTGGTAAATATTGTGGACATGAAATTGATAGAAATCAGACATTTTAAAAGTTCTCGTGAGAAACTGGAAGTGAAAGACCTAAAATAGAGCAAACCAGGCTAGATAGCAGTAAAACATATATAAACTCTGAAATAGTGATGGATCCGCAACACAGCCGCAATATAAAAATAACATTTCAATAAATTAAAAATAAAAGTAACGCTGTCGATGACAGTCTCTTAATCTCCTCAGTACCCAGTTCCTCATGCTCTCTTCATTATGAATGGAAGAAAAGATTTTAGCAGCTTTGATGTCTGTGTGAACAACATCACATCCAGAAACCTGCACACCTTGGCAACTTTGCTCGTGTTAACAGCTGACAGCTGTTGTGTGGTTAAACTCTGTTTGGTCATTCTGCAGATGCTGATGTGTGCAGAAATCCAGCAGTTATGATACCAATTCAATAGTGTTTTCCAATAGACTTTGCCAAAATTGTATTTGATTGTTTTGTTGATTTTATTTTGAAATAAAGCTTTGCTTGTACTTTTTGAGTATTTGCTATTTTTTCTGTATTTTATTGTGAATTTCTAACGGTTCAGCTCATTCTATCTTGTTTTGTCAATTGAAAAGGGCTGAGTCAGCGCCAAAAAGTGAGGTCATTTTGCCAGACAGAAAGACATTAAATATCATGTTTGAAAAAAGATGACTAGTTTAATATACCAAAAGAAGAAGTGCATTTTCCTTCCTGACAGTTCTCTAGATAACATGCATAAATCTACAAGACATCTTAAAGATGCACTCCAAGAAAAATGGGTTTTTGGTGAGTTTTTACAGGTTCTTGTGGTATTTTTGTCATGATAGAAGTCATGCATAAATCGTAAAATAATTGTACAGCTGGATATCTCCAATGTTGCTCGCCATTTTTCTTGCACCGGTAATGTTAGCTTGGGGGTGTGAGGGGCTATAAGCTAGCGGGAGAGCACATAAACAGAAAATTGGTGAGAAGGGAGTAAGCTTACTCTGTGCAAACAGTCCAGCATAACTTGGAGGCAGGCACGTGCACACATAGGGCCTTAGGGGTGCTTGGGCACCTGCCCTTTTGCCTTGTATTATTTTATTATTTTTAAACGTTTTCAGAGAGAGAGACAGTGAGAGAAACTTCTGCTGCTCCTCAGAGAAACTGAAGAGATGTGACAGCGAAGCAGCTTAAACCTGTGAGTTCTGGTCTAACTAGTCACCGTCTGCTGATTCAACCAGCTTTAAATGAGTTTATATTACAGAAAAACGCTTTACATTAGTCCGTTTCTACTTCAGCCAGATGGGTGAGGGCGGAGCATCAAGTCAGAACACAGATCGAGCAGGGACAGGAAGTTGGGTAGTAAGTACAAAATAAAACACCAGGGGAATTTCCAATATAAAAGAACCATATTTATGGAGAGTTCATAGCTTCTTCACTACAGGTATGAAACTAAATAAATCTGTTTTATGTAATATTTTTCTTATTAAAATAGCCTCCTTTAAATTCTGTTTCATTCAGTTTCTCAATTTTTTGTATTAAAATATTTGAAATCATAACAAAATCATGTGTTTAGAGGACATGATGCAAAAGAGAGTTTAGATGGCTGTGAATATAGAACAGGAGTCACCTTGGTTTCAACTGTCAAAACCAGGAAAATGTGTTTAAACCCAAAATTCAGGAAACTGGGCTTGATGTTAGAAACTTAAACATTTAATAAGAAAACTAAAACAGGACAAAAACTCATGGAGAAATAAAGAGAGGAAAAGCAGATGACCTGACAATGTAGAACTGAAATCCAGAAACTTTTATAGACTGAGGACAATGAACAGAAATGAAAACAGCTGAAGATGATCAACATGAACCCGAAGTGACTAAAACTCCACTGAAACTCCAAACTAAAATCCTCACAGCAACAGTGTGATAATGATATTAAATATGAATAATCTCATCATTCAAAATGTTAGATCTGTGTTTAAAATAATACAATTTGTATTAAACTTTATTCATTTATTCACAATGCCAAAATAAAGAGCTTCCAGTTTTTTAATGCTTTGGGTGTTTTCGAAGTCTATGACAATATTGTTTACATAAAAAAATGACATTTCCATCACCTTCACCAACACAGGTCATATAGCTGAGTAGTTATTTCCGAATATATGTATATATATTTACATTTTTGTTAATTCTGATATTATTTAAAGCATAAAAACCAAACACAAAAAACACATTTTTGTTGCCCTTCTCAGACTTGGAGCCCCTGCCCCTCAATAATCCTGTGAAC
>NC_050527.1:3302984-3303294 GCF_002922805.2 Oryzias melastigma
CCAACTTGGAGCCCCTGCCCCTCAATAATCCTGTGAACGTCCCTGCTTGGAGGTGAATTTCAAACTAACTCCTACCACTTTGCAAAAAATAAGCCCTAGAAAATGACAAGTTTTTAATTTTGGCAAAAAACGGCATAATCATAACTAAAAATAATGACTAAGAACGCTTTGAAAATAGACTTAAAAAATGATCAGAATGTGCCTATTTTTACAGCTCACATATGAATATATTTTTGCCCCTTCTTTACTGACACAAGGGGACATTACTGCTTTACCAAACCCAAACTGTGCACAGCTGAACGCATGTTGA
>NC_050527.1:3303344-3315050 GCF_002922805.2 Oryzias melastigma
AAAAAAAAAAAAAAAGATAAAGTCCTAAAGGAGCAAAAGTTGTTGCCATTTACCACCAAACACACCTCCTTCTACCTTCAAAGTGTTTCAACTTTTGTTGGCTTTAAGGTCAACACAGGACTTGCTGTTTTATTTCGGCCCCATTCTGTCCTGGTTTCTTATTGAGTAACAAGCTGTCCTTAACTCAAAACTGACTACATGGTTGTGATCAAGACTCTAGAAAGGCTAGTCTCTGATTACAGGAATTACAGCTGGCCTTTGTTCTCCCCCAAGACTTGATGGGCCACACACACACACACACACACAGTTCCTCTGGGGAAAATCTGAAAGAGCTGAGTTGGAAGTACCTTTGAGGGAAAGTACAGTGTGTGAGAGAAATTGCTTGTAAAGTCCTTTGTCACTGAAGTTATAGTGCAGACCAAGACAGTGACAGGATGACAAAAGGGTTTTTTTTATTGTGACATTTGAAGGTGGCTGGCCTAGCCAAAATGGCTGGTTGTAGGAACGGTGTAGTGGCACACAATAAGGGTTTGGGACTGCACGCTGTCGCGCTATAAATGGATGAATAAGCACTTGGAGATTTACGGAGGCACATTCTATAACTGCAAGAGTTAAATTTAAAGGAGTCTACTTGAATACAAAACCAAAAAGTTAAAAAGATTGACTGCCCAAAGACAGACGGAATGGTACTGAGCCGTAACTTAGATGCAACCCTTTGGTTTTCCAGTAGAAGCTTGTTAAAAATCTTAAGTCAGAAAGGTGCAGTTCTACAGGTAACCACTGGGGGCTTGCTTTTCGAATACTTTTTTTTTTTTTTTAAATAAAAGTACAAGTATAACTCTAAAAAAGTAAAGTAAAGCAGCTTCTTTGCTTATGTGGTCAAATTTAATTGTATATTTATACTTTAACATTTTATTTTAAATTTTTTTCAGAAAACGTCTATTTACATTTTTACTTTTTTGCCCATTTTTGTGAAAGCCAAGATTTATTGATGTCATATCTTGTCTAGGTGACATAACCAGAGAGCTAAAATAAATAAATACCAGACTGCAACTCAGCTCTCTGACACTTTTCATCATTTTTTTATGCAGTGAATGTGTAAAACATACTGACTTTGGAAGCTGAGCACAGAGGAGCATTAAACTTTAAGGCGTAGTGTGAATGTTAGGAGTTGTCATCTATTCTCCAAAAGTTGTACCACATAGTCAGTCTTAAAGCACACAATTGATTAACTTCAACAAAATAAAAAAAATGATCAAAAATGCTAACAGAAACAGTAGCCTTTTTTAAAACAACATTCTATTTTACAATTGACAGCCTAAATTGTATATTACCAAAAGGTACTTAATTGATTCTAAAAAGAGATTATAAAGGAATTTGTCAAATTTACTGGTTAGAGGCAAAATTTAAAACGATGACCTTTGCCTTTTTCAATCAGCCACATTGGAAAAATCTACGATCAACAGTCCAGAAGAGCGTCATCACCTCTTTTATGTAGCTCATGAAGCGGCCCCCAAATCTCCAGGGTTTGTGGCGATGGCACTGCAGAGAGTTCACAGTCATCTGTGGAGCGTGCTGGTAGGACACGGACACAATGTGGACTGCATCATAGGTCAAAGCTGCATCTGTCTGGAATAAGGGGTGAACATTATTTCAGCTGATGGTTGCAAAAAAGAAACAAGCAATTAAACAGCAAAAAAGATTCGATCAATAATACATTTTTGATAGTTTTTCATGATTTAAACTCACTTTAGATACATAAAACAAACTAGAATCTTCCTTAATACTAATTTTCAATGTGTATTTAGATTTTTTTAATAAATCAAATCAAACTTCATTTGTATAGCACTATTCTGACTTGTGTTATAAGGGTATGTCCAAATTCCTTCCCTACTCACTCTGTAATGCACTATATAATGGGTTCACCATTTTGCAGTGCTGTCTGAATCTACAATTCCAAAATCGAGTGCACTAGAAATTTCCCAGAAGTCTTTGCGAAAAACTAGCATGCATCGAAGCTCACTACATTAGCAAATATAGACCACAATGCATTGTGGACAAACACGTTTTTGCATAAAAAAACGTGTTTAAATGTAATTTTTTAAATAAACCATCCACATTTTCACCATCAGAACACAGTAGAGTCACAATCAGATGCTGTAAAAGGTTCGTATTGATTTGATTTTCACTTTGTGAAACTGGTGACCTCATATCTGCCGTTTAAAAAAAACAACAAAAAAAAGTAGTGAGCATTGTGTCCATAGTGCTTTTAGAGGGTAACAAAATCCTAAATCCACTTTTTTTGTCTGTTGACCTCTATAAAATCGGTTTAAAAGTACTGTATGTTGCTCAAATGTTTAATAAAAATTAAATTAAACTGGTTTTATTCGTGAAAATATAGTCAAAAAATGTCTGTTTGCTGCCCCTATAGGTTGAAATCAGGTATTACAGTTGAATTTTGTGATTGGTCAAACCGTTTAAGTCAGGCGTCATTTCAGAAGTCCCGTGTCATGATCTGCAGCTCCAGAAATCTGACTGGATATTAACATTTCGCTTGTGGGCGGAGTCAGCATCTAATATTCCTGTTTGGTTACCCTTTAAGATCCAAGGTACTATATAGCCCCGCACTATATAGTTTTTTTAGTAGTTGGTGATTAGGGTGGGAATTCTGACATAGCTTAAAAGTGCTTTATATGAAAGCATAATCGAATAAAAAAGCAAGATATTGGACAGAAAACGTGTAAAGAAAAAAACACACACACACAATCGCACACCATATTAAGAATAAAATAAATAATAATAAAGAAGAAAATAAAAAAGATACCGTCATGATTCCCTCCAGCAGGCCTGAATCAGGTTTGGGTGGTATCTGCCTCTCCATAGACCATTTCTCAACGATGGATGCGACCTGAGGATTATCCACGTTGAGGATGCGGAAGCCGGTCATGTTTACGCCACAGAAGCGATAGGGCTCCAGGTTAATGGCCATCAGGTCCTTTTAGACACAAAGACAGGGGTGTCAAACCCAATCACACAGGGGGACAAAATCCAAAACACACTTTAGGTCGCAGGCTGAACAGAAAAAAACATTTATTGAACGTACATTTCTAAATTCCTATTGAACCTAAATTCCTAAATTTCTAAAAATAAATGTTTAGAAATTTAAAAATATGATTTTTTTACTATAAATATAAATATACAGGAATATTATTCCAGAATAAATTAACCTTAAATAAATTTCAATATCACACTCCATAAAAATGTATTTTGAATAACAAAAAAATAAAATGACACGTGCAGAAAGACATTTAGCCTCGGATAATTTCAAAATATACATATGGAAGAATAAGGATTAAATTCTTTTTCTTTGAGAAGTAATGTGGGAATCTTGAGTTGGGTCAAATATTCCCATATTGTCGATATTTATATCAACAGTAAAATCTCAAGCTTTAACCCTATATCAGGAATTAGTAACATTCAGTTTTTATTTAGGGGGTGTCTGATTATAATTATTGTTGGTAGCTCCTAACAGGCAAAAGAAAAAGCTTTTTGTTCGACCGTATTAATAATTCAACACTTGCATTCCCTTGGAAGCCTCCGTTTTAGTGGCTGTAATTTCTGGGGCAGCAGCAACTGTATCTGAAGTGTGAAGTCACATGTTGACACATGTAGTGTTAGAACAGGCCAGAGGGCTTGAAAAGAGAGAGGAAGAAAAAAAAAAAAGATTTGGATGAACGCGGATTTTTCATTAGCACCCTGTGGGGTTAGTACTCGGGGAGCAAGAGCATGCGAGACGTTCACTAAAGCAAGGTCGTTGCTACTCTCGAAAAAACGTCTCATCTTTCTCTCCCTCCCACAATGCATTACAGTGCCAGCATTTATAATGAACGATCAAAGGAAACCCCTATATTTCCCGGTGACATTCTGTGAAATGGTTTGAAGGTAAGAATACAAACAGTATGCGCTCAATTGTTTATATCACAGAATTAATCTGTTGTGACATTTCTATTAAGGCTCTTTGGGGGTGTCAAAAAAAAGTTCTAACTCACTTCCCAGAGTCGTGGCTTACACGTTCAGATCTCAATACGTTCCTGCAGCAACAAAGGGGCTGAATCTTTACAGGAAGTGCATGTTTTTGGGTGCACATAGGGACAAGCGTTTTAGTTCTCAGAAATCGCTACTGTGAGACAAGGGCTATGAAAGGCTCATTTCAAAGGACAATGAAGTTATTACCCCCGCACCACTGTGCTGTTGCTTTTTCACGCTCTAATAAGTTGAAACTTTCCTCACCTGAGATGACAAAACAAAGATATCACTGAGGAAATTGTATTGCTTTGTGCACCATTCATGTATTCATCACTTTAGATCAAATCAAGCCACGAAGTATAATCTTCTTAATGGTGTATCGGTCAATAAAACAGCATACTGGAGCTTACGTAGGCACAAAACTGGTTCTATAAGATATTCGACTTAAAAACAAAACATTTTTTGAGGGGTGGGATTCGAGCAATGTCTTTCCCTCAAGTGTGAAAGGTGACACACATCATGCCTGGACCTCTGTGTCGTATCATATCATCACAGCACACTGGTCAGCTGGAGTGTGAGCACACTTGAGCTCACAAGAGAGGCAACAACAGAGAGCGAAGTGAACAACACTTCTCCGTTCTGTCTCCTCGTCACTGTACAGACGGCGATTCAGCGACGGAAATCCCTGCTGAGTCACAGTGCATTCATGAGTTATGCAGTTTGAAGTTAAAAATCTCTAAAATAAAAGGAAACATGATCCTTTACTTCTTTAACGTAACCTGATTCTGTCAAAACAAAACAGCTTGACAGTAATTTCGCTTCTGTAAATCAGATTAGTAATATTTTGTCATGCTGAACTTCTGTTTTGAGAGCGGTTTTGGTGGATAACTCATGGTTCTCACCAATTTATTATATTTTTTTTATTTGAATGTTTTTGGTGTTTTTTTTAACATGTTCTTGTAGCATTTTTCTCATAATAAAGCACATGTAAAAATTAAAACTGCATTTCTGAGTTTTACTTTATTGAAATTGTGGTGAATCAGGAGCTGCTGTTAAAATGTTGTTTAGAATAGTTTTACGTTGAGATATATTAACTGAAATGGGCGGAGCCACTGTCTCAGTGCCCCCCCCCACCTCTGTGTGCACTGTGGTCTGCTCACGCTTAAGTGTGCGAGAAATGATGAGCATTCAACACCCATGAGATGTAGCGAATTGCACTTCTTATAAAACAAATACAGATGTTAGCTTTCAGATTTTTCTCAAAAATGTTGCATTGAGAGAGAAATGGATTGAATTTCTTGGTCACAGCAACGAAAAAAACACTAATGTGTCTAAAATCCACACTTGACTGTCTGCATTTCCAAAACACATGCGCAAAACCTCATCCAAATTCAAGAAATGTCACAATTACACTGTTTTCATTAATATTATAATTATTTGAATAAACACAAACCAACTGACATTAAAAAAATATGAAAGGTGTAAACCAGATTATATTAAACCAGAGGTCTACAACGTGCGGCGCCAGAGCCACATGTGGCTCTTCTATCTCTCCATGGTGGCTCTCTGGCTAAAGAAAAATAAAATAATGATTTTCAAAAATGTGGAGATCAGCTATAATTCTAGCAATATGCTAACATTTTTTGCTAATATGTTTTCTACTGGGGTTTTTTTTTTTTTGGCTAATTTAGAGTTTATCTTCTATTTTAGTAACAGACTATAATTTTGGACTAATATGGACTTTTATGCTAATTTGGGGTTTAGCTAATAATTTAGAAACATGCTGATGTTTTAGCCTAATTTGTTATCTACTGAAATTTTTGGGGATAATTTAGGATTTAGCTTCTATTTTAGAACTAGGCTAACTTTTTTTTGACAAATTTAGAGGATTTTTAGGCCATTTAAGAGTATAGCTAGGAATTGAGCAACGAGCTAGCTTTTTTTGTCTAATTTGGCCACTAATTAAATTATTTATGCAAATTTGGAGTAAAGTTAATATTTTAGCAATATGCTAAAGATTTTGGCTAATTTGTTATTTACTGGAGTTTTTAGACTAATTTAGAGTTTAACTTTTATCTTAGCAACATGCTAACATTTTTGGCTGATTTAATTTACTGAGAAATTTTATGCAGCTAGTAGTTTGGCAACAAGCTTGCTTTTTCGCTAATTTGGCATCTCTTAAAAGGTAAAAATGTTCAAAAATATCTCATATTGAGAAATGCTAGTTTCTTTTTACATTTTTCCTTATGTTTGTGCCAAAAAATAGACATAATTCATGTTTAAAAAAAAATTCTTAAAGGCTAAAGTAAGACTATGCGGCTCCTTCTAGGTTTTGATCAGTAGAAAACGAGCCCAAATGGCTCTTTTACTGTTAAAGGTTGCCGACCCCTGTATTAAACAACAGAACGTGTCGCCTTTTACACTACTTATTAGGTATGAAAACAAAATCTATAATCACTTTATACAGGACTTATACATTTTTGTTTATCAAAAAGCATTACTTGGTAAATCTGCAATATTTTTAGTAAAAAGGATTTTTTTTATGTCTTCTGTTGCGTGTACGAATGCAGAAAAATCTGTGTTTCTGCCTTTGGGGGCGCAATTCTCAGAATAGTGCTTCTGGAATTCTCGTGCAGGCTAGATATGATGTTCAGAGTGTTTAAATAAAAATCGTGGTTGAATCCAACTCAAAATATTCAGTGGTTTAACTTGGAAAGTTGACAATTCATAGATGATGTGCAGGTGGAGTGTAATAAATAATGTGTGTTTTAATCAGTGTTTTGATGTACACACACATTGCAGGTGTTTTTGCATTCGTTTCTTTCACTCTTTATTCAAGTTTAGTTTACTTCCAATATTTTTTCAATTATTTGTGCATTTTGTCTATTTTTGCTTCCTGATCAATCCTCACTGACTGCCACAGCTGCTTTTTTTAAAACCATGACTGTCTCCTGTTTGAATAATGCTTTGTTTTCTCAGTTCTGTATCAGATGGTAAGCATTCATGCAGCTTCTCGATTCTAGCTTGTCTTTTTTATGCTTTGGAGCTTTTTTTATCATTAGACTTCCTGCCACTGCTGAGTTTTTATTTTAATACACTTTTCCCTGACAACTGTCTGCATATTTATTAGTGGATAGAGCTTTGATTTGGCACATTTTTCCTCAAATATATAAATGCACTGCAGAGTTTTTTTTTAAGGAAATGACTCTGAGTTCTCCCTCTGCCTCCTGCCAATCTTTCCTGCATTTAAGTTTTTCCTTGACACAGTCAACATATGAAAACTTGCTCACACAGCAGTGAAACAGGCCTGTGGTGGACTCAACCACATTTGGGGCTTTTGAATAAAATGTTGGCTTTAGAATGTTCTGGAAAACATAAAACGGGCTTAGAGAAGTGTTTGTCTTGGTAAAACTAAATAAAAGTGACTATACAGATTGAAGTTCATTGTCTTTAAATTGAGTCAATTTAAATTGACCTTCCAGAGATAAAAAAAAAAAAAAATCGGAATTTTATCAAGTTGTTTTTTTAAATCGCGTTAATCTCTTGCCTCTGTGAAGTCTGTTTATGTCTGATAATGTTCAGCTGTAAGGGCATTATCCTCCTCATTATGTTGTCATACATGAAAAAAAATAAATACTAAATTAGTTATTGGAACTTCAATCCTGTTATATTTCTAAGTTTAAATCGTTTTTCACAAAAAGTGGGCCATTTAAAACGGGATGCGTCATGTTGTCATGGTAACAGTTTCAGAGAGTGCAGCGACTGCGCTCTGCTCTTGTTCTTTCCTAAAAGGAAAGTGATTATCACGATAAAATTCGCAAATGATCATATCAAAGAGAAAGTTCACTTCTTCCCCCATGTTTTTGTCCAGATGATAAAGCAAAAGTTTGTTTCAAAGAAACAAAATTCAAAGTTTAATAGTTCAATTTCTCCACCAACACATCCTTGTGTCTCATCTCCTTCTTCTTAGATCGTCTTTTCTTTTTCTCTTCTGCTCCCTCAAAATTAGTATTTTAAAGCAATTATTATGTTGAAAATATTTGCAATTAAAATTAGATTAATTAATTACAGATCACAATTCATTAATTGCACAAAAAAATAAATAGAATGACAGCACTTCAGGCATCATATTTCATTTTCATGACTTCCTTTAAGGTTGTTGCTTGAGTAACAAGGGAATTGCATGACACACATGTTCTCCCTTTCACCCCTTAACACTGGAGCTGTCACCTGCAAATCTAAAAAAACACGCTCTTTGACATACCATAAATCTTTGACTATTAATGGAATCATCATGAATTAGCTGATTTTGACGCAGAGAAAAGCGGCTTTTCACACTGTCTTAGCAACAATGTAAAACACTTTACAAGCATACAAGCCTAACCCTCATCCCCTTCCTATCCCTTGCAGTTATTCATATCTGATACAGTTCAAATACTGTCAAATTTATTTGTGGAATTATAATGAGATTGTTACTTGGATTCTTAAACAGAGAAGCTCCAACAAATGTTCTGTTTCTCCTGGAGGGTGTTTCAGTTTGGCCACTAGGTGGCGATCGCGCTAAAGCATTACACCTATTCCAGAAGAAGAAGAGCAAAAAACAGTTTTAGACCACAAATGGTTACTTTTAAAAAATCCTTTGGAAAATTCTTACTTATGAGTACATAAAGATGTTCATTTATTCACCAGAGTATGTTTACATTGACCAAACATTAGCATTAGCCTTCCTAAGAGAAATTCCATTTAACATTAGCATCAAGCTAGCAGACTTTAGCTGTATGCGCTAGATTGATCTCTATTTTTATGGATCGATTATTGATCTATTAAGCTAAGAACGATTCAAATTGATTTTATCAACCCAGCCCTACTTAATATGCTGCTGCACGACCCTCCAACACAAAAACTTGCAGCTCCGTACCAATCAACCAGAGTACAAGTGCATGTGACTAAGGCACCAGAAAAAATAGGATAACTCACTTCAAAATTATAAATACAGAATTAGGAGAATTTCTTTGCAAAAATGTTTGTAAATCTCCTCCCATTTGATTGAGCATTCTTCATTTTTGATATTTAAAGCGATCCAATCTACGTTTATTCTTTGTAAATCAGATGTCACATTTACTTTTCAATCCTGATCTGCCGTTTCTTCTACTACATCCTCGAGAATGTCCATTAAGTTCACTCCGAAGCTTAATGTTTACTACAGCAAACCCAAGACTCCATTATGCATCAAGCTTGTCAAAGAAAATTGATGGTATGGACTGGATCCAAACTCCATTGGCAATTAGCCACCATTCATCAAAAACTTAAGCAGTAAGGAGATGAGAACAAACAAGACTATTTGCATTAACAAGCGCGGTACATTACCAGAGTGGTGAAGATATAGTGGTAATACTCCGTCATCATCCCCATGGTCTGGGCCTGAAAGGATGCAGAGACGAAGCACAGGAAAGAAAGGTGTGAATGAATAGATCCAGAAGAAAGGAAATGGTTATCTTTTCATGTCAGACCATTTTAGAATCATAGCAGGAGCTTCAGAACAAACAGGCCTAAAGATGTAAACTGACTAAAAAGAAAAAAGGGCCATCTTTTAATGAACATATTGACTAAAATGTTGTTTATTTCCAATGTTGCTGGCTCGAATTTCTTGCACAATATGTGATCCACAGAATTACGGAAAGAGCCAATTTTTGTTGCTTTTGTCTGCATCTAAATAGTCTCGAAATGCCTTGGGCATATAATGTCATGACGGCGAAGAAATGGCTCTTCAATTAAAAGAGCTCAGCAATCTTTGCTTTACATCCCAACACTCAATCACGGGCACTTGGCGGTATATATTCATTCAAAGGCACCACATTCCCATGGTAGCATTACTCTCCATTTAATTGTACCATCTGTTGTGGGAGCAAAAAAAAGCTCAAGGTTATGTAAATAAGATTTTGATCTTATAGGCATGCAATTTCACAACAAAATCTATATCTTGAGTCAAATGCGTGACTTTGAAAGTTTGTTTTGTAGTTTATGCTGCAGTTTTAGCTCCAGCGTATTACGCTGACATCATTTTGACCCGTTTCTGTGTAATTTTATCAGTTTTAATGTAACATTTTTATATATAATTTAAACTCTTATAGTTGATTATGCTAGAAGGACAAACTTTTTAAAAAGTTCAAAGCCATTCTTTCATCTTTGGACTCAAAAAAAACTCACAATCTCACAGATGCATGTTGAGTAGGGGGAGTTACCGGAACGGAACCGCAAGCTAACACCCTCGCTCCTATGGTGTTGGAGATTAGGATAACGGGGAAGCACCTTCTCACACCACTGACCATCAATCTGTGACATTCTGCAGAGTCAGCAATGTTTTGTTCCTGGGGGTGTTCACCTTGCAGACAAGCTCACCTCCTCCATCAAAATGGCAGGCATCATAAAAATAAAAAAAGACAAAAACAGCCCAGTGGTGGCTCTGCCCTTTCTGGACACTCAAGAAGTCTTTAAAGAAGGGGACCACTGAAATGTCATAACTTATAGCCTCACCCCCTGGCTGGCAGGTGTTGGTACCCCCTCCCGTTCTGCTGGAGATTCCATTGTCCAAGTGTGTTTGTATTGCTGTACTTGTAAAACTTCTCCACAATTATAGACTAATTCCCTTCTTGTCATCCAGAACCAAAGATCTACTTTTCAAAAAGTAGTTTTTTGTTTGTTTTTTTTCACAAATAAGAATCATATGCCAACTTTGGCCCCTTAAATTTCCCCTTTTACCCACAATGTTCTAAATTGGGACTTCTGTGAACTAGAAAGAACACCATCCATATGTCCTGATTGGCCAAAATTAAATTACAGTGGTTTAAATTATTACGGCTGTGGATTTTGTACATAAAGCCTGAAAACAGTTGTAGAAACTTGTGTACTGTATGGCAAGCCATTTATCATCAAATAAATATCCTCAATATCAGGCTGTTTTAAGCCTAACTAAAAGTACAACTAGCAGTGACAGCCAAAATGGGAACTAGTTATATTATATTATATTATATTATATCATAAATTGTTGATTTCAAGCAATCAAGAAGAAAAAAAATAATGTAAAGTCAATATTACTAGTTAGGTTACAAACAGCCTGATATCGAGGATATTTTATGATAAAAAGGGCCTGCCATAGTACAGACACATGAACTCATGAGTCCTAAACGCGCATCTGCATGTGTTTATATTGTTAATATAGACTTTTTTATCAGGGCAATGTGAACATTATAAGCATTGTTAGTTACTCAGCAATTCATCTCATTTCTAATGCAGCAAACCTTTGTGCTGACACTTCCCTACCTACTTATGTATGTCTAGTTGTTTTTTTTGTTTTTTTAAATGTGACTGCTAAGTTCTAACTAGAAAGAAATCATTCCTCCTCTTTTAATATTTAGTTGAAAATGTTCACATCACATTCATTAAAGTCCAGCAATGTACAATGACTGAGAGGATGTGTATTTTTGGAATTTTAGTAACCTCGTTGTACACAGTATTAATTCAGGGTATTAAACTTCAATTTGTAAAAGTTTGTAACAATCAGTATGTGATGTAATCACCTGCAGAAACTGTACATGCACAAAGTCAGCAACTACAAATTTGTATCTTGTTTTACTATTTATCTTTTTTTCAGAAATGACTGGTCAAAAAGAATACGAAACT
>NC_050527.1:3315271-3325835 GCF_002922805.2 Oryzias melastigma
TATACATTAAGTTTCAGGGTGTATTTTTTGTTATTTCTGGACTTGGTATTCTGGACTGTTGTCCTGAGTAGGAATTCTGAGCTGGTGACTTTTATAAAAGCACAAGGCGCGTAATACAAAAAAGAAGAGTTCCAGGACAAAAGAGAAGCTGGACTCCTCATGCTCAACCCAAATGAGGACTCTGGCTTTGCATCACTCAGAGAAAAATTACATTTACGAATAAGAAATGAAGCAATACACACTAGACAGTACACATAAACAATTCAGTAACTAACTGACATATGAAGTGGAGATGTTAAACCCATGAAACAAGTAGTGAAGAACCAACCTCTTTTTTATTTATTTCCAACATGCATTAAAGTTGTGATCAATTAAGTTTAAACAAGTTTTCAAAACTTTTTTTTGCCTTAAAGCCTTCTATTTATACTTTTCTAAAGACAGCACAGCTTTTCTTGCAGGGTTTGCAGTGATGCCAGGAGCATGTAGATGTCATCTTACATCTCAACAGCTAGGAGGAGAAGAAGTTATAAAAAAAAAAAAAACAACTTTCAATGCAATAACGCCTTGTACAAGCATGTTAATAGAAGTTGACAGCGCACTGAACGATGGGGGGATCCACCAGCCTGTTGTTGACATCTCTACAACATCAGACCACCCACACAGTTTCAGTTTTGTACATCATACTGACAGCTTTCGGTTGACTGACATCTTTTTAGATAAATACACATTTTGCATTCTGTTTCAGTGATGTTGGGTCCTTGCTATTGATCAAAAGAGAATTCATCACATGCATTTCTTTGAAGATCTTTAATTTTAGGTTTTGTGCACAAATATTTTTAAAAAGAAAAACAGTCCATTTTAATAAACACGAAAATCGTATTAATATCATTGACAAGTCTAGAGCAGGGATAGGGAACCCTGGTCCTCGAGAGCCACCTTCCTGCATGTTTTCCAATATACCTTGCTCTGGCATGGTCTTCTTGGCTGGACACACCTGAACCAGGTAATCAGTCATGAGTAGGGACTCATGGCGATTGAGGGTGGGATTAATTTAGAGTTAGAGCAGCCAACTTCTAGTCAGAAGATTGCAGGTTTGGTTCCCATCTTGTTCATGTGTGTGTCTAACTGTCCTTGGGCAAGACACTGAACCCTACATTTCTCCTGGTGGTTATATGTCATTCCAGAGAGTCGGTGTGGCTTTTGAGCGGCCTGTGGTACTATGGAAATGGTCTTTGCAGCACGGCAGATACAAGAGATAATCATTGATATGATATTTATTGACCTATCCAAGGCGTTTCATTCCTTCAATAGACACAGGCCGTGGCAAGTTCACAAGCAGATTAGATGTCTCTTCACAACGGTATGCGTGGACACATCATCTATGGTGCCGAAATGTCTACAGCCTTTGACATGACAAATGCCACAAAGCAAAGTTGCATCCTTGCACTGCTACTATTGTCCATCTTCTTTACCATGATGCCGTCGGTAGCTTTCAAAGATTGTGCTGTAGGAATTCCAATTTGATGGCAGTATGTTCAATCTTTGCCACCTTCAAGCTAGGACAAAGACATCTACAGCTGTGATTCGTGATCTCCTGTATGCTGATGACTGTGCGCTTATAGTGCACACTCAGGAAGATGGTCAGAACCTCTTCAGCCGTTTCAGTAATGCAGTAAGTCTGACCATCAGAGTTTGCAAGATATCTGGCACTGAGGAATTTCTAATGACCCTGCAACTTCATTGGACTAGCCACGTGATTTGCATGGACGACAAAAGGTTCCTCAAAGCGATCTTCTACACCTACGGAGAACGTTCTCGTGGTGGACATATGAAACACTCAAGATCAACTTGAAATGATCCAGTATAGCTGGATGGTGTCGAAGCATTGGCACCAGATAGGACACTCTTCAAGAGTGCTGTTTTGCTCTTTAAAGATAACCGTGTGTCATCACTTGAAAACAAGCAAGCACAACGAAAAGCCGAGGGCAGCAAATCGACTGTCAGCTTTCCATGTGATATCTGCAGTCGAGTCGGTCTGTCAAGGATCGGCCTCTATGCACATCGACACACCCATTTCCACAAAAAACAATTGTGACCTGAGATCCATCGTGTCGACGACTCACTCAGCCACTATAGGTTGGCACCAGTGTTTGCCAATGAAGCTGCCATTAGTGCATGAATGGGACTGTGACTGTACTGTACTGCACCTTGGGGCTTCTAAGAAGGTAGTAAGGTAATATGTAAGTATTCGCCCATTATCATTCTTCATGAATCTTAAAATACATTCTATACTATGGCCAATACTATATAAATACAACTTGGTGACAGACTCACATTTGCTGCTTTTGGTGGACACTAACAAAATTGCATTTCAAATGGAGGTGTAAAAAAGCCCGTTTCCTATCAACGCTTCCATCTCACCTGTTTCAGAATCTGAGCTGCCATGTGGTGACTGCAGTCAAAAATGATGCGAAACTCTCGTCCTCTCTTCATTTCTTTAAGGAGGGGCCTTGTATCCTCCGTGTCGAGAGGAAGCTGGCGGATCTTTAGTCGAATGTTGTACCTGGATGGTGCCATAATCAGCTCCTGTAGTCTTATAAGACCTGAGAACAAAAGAAAAAGTGAGGGTACCTGTGTGTGTGCTCAGTAGGGAACAAAGTGTAGAACATGGTCTGCTCACCTGTACTATCATCATATACAACAGTGGCTGTTTTCCATTTGAGATACTGCACCAGGTCCAGGATGGCATAGCTTAACGATGAGTAATCAGGGTATAAATTGGCATAAAAGGTGTCCCTGTTATCCATGGGATGGTGCTTCCACCGCACCTGAATGTGCGGCACTTCCAGGGCGTTGCAGATGGACTGCACAGCGTTTGATGAGGAGCTGTGCGAAGGCCCAAATATTGCAACAACTCCTAAGGAGAGCTGGTCGCAAGCTAGAGGGGAGGATAAGACAAGAGCTCGAGGGATGAGTGAGTGGCATGCTCTGAAACCAGAGAAAGCAGGAACTCAAGATGCACACTGTACCTTAAAAACAGGCCCTGTCCAAATAAGTAAAAAAAAAATGTTTCATTTGAAAATTAGTCTATGAATAAATGAAAAATTTGCAGTTGAGGTGAGAAAACGGTCTTACAAGAATTCCTATTTTAAGAAAAAATTCCTAAGATAATTTTCCATATTGAAAAACTTAATCGACAAGATTGTTTATTGAACAAGAAATAAAATAACACACTTTTTCTTTAAATACGCTTTTTTATGGGCCTGACCTCCATGTAAAATTACTGAATTGAAACTGTAATCTGAGGACTGAAGACAAAATAAGGAAATAAATGAAAAAAGCAAAAGCTTAAAATACTAAACAGCAGTTGTTACAACTAAAAATCTTTTTCATTTCGTAACAGTTTAAAGTATTTTATAATTACTATTATTATTCAAGTTTCAAATTTGCATTTTTTTTCAAGTTTTCAATATTTCTTTCAAGTAAAAAAAAATCTATTTAACACTTTCAATATTTCTTTTAAGTTTACAATGTGTACTTTCAAGCTTAAAACTGTTTTTAACATTTTCTTTATTTTTATTTTAATTTCCAATTTTTCGTTTTTTTTCATTCACTAATAAAAAATATGACTTTAAAAGACCCCATGCAGTTACTCAACCCTTAGTGCAGGGGTCTGCAACCTTTAACACACACAAAAAAAAAACAATTCGGTCCAGTTTCTTACTAACCAAAACCTCACAAGTCTCACTTAACCTTTTAGAAAATTACATTTTATACATATGTACGTGGCCAAAAATATGTTTAATTATAAGATTGAGCTTTTCATATATTTAAAATAATTGAATTCTAAAAGTGTTATATTTTTTCTATAAATAACAACTTAATTTATTTGCTTTTGACAGCAGCCCAAAAAAGTTCTTTTCAAAATAAAGTACATCTTGTGTCATATAAGTTCCTCTTTACTTGAAATAAAAAAAAAAACTGCAAGAAAACCAAGTCAAACATGCCAACTTCTTATATTATGATGATGTTGTTGTGTAGTATATTAGAATATGTGCTTAACCAACTATTTTTTTATTTATTTCAATTGTTAGCATTCATTTGTTACAGCCAAGAGCCAAAATGAAGGAATAAAAAAGGATCCAGATCCCCTGGTTGCAGACCCCTGCCTTACGCTAGGTTCACACTGGATGCGGAAGCGGTGTGCGGAGTGCGTGCGGCATCTGCTCTTTCCTGCAATTCATACAAGAAGCGCATTTTTCTTTTTGTTTTTGCCATGATGGGTAAATAAGTAAACTAAAAATATCTGTTTAGATATAAAAACATGATCGCATTTGTCAATCGCGGCAGTGACGTGCAGTCAGGAGAGGCAGAGCCTCACCATCAAAAAAATATATTAAAATATGCATAAAATACACAAAATTAATATACTTTTTAAAATTAAAATTCATTCATTCATTCATTCATTCATTCATCTTCCAGACCGCTCCGTCCCTTTCGGGGTCGCGGGGGTGCCGGAGCCTATCCCGGCTACTGATGGGCGAAGGCGGGGTACACCCTGGACAGGTCGCCAGTCTGTCGCAGGGTCTTACCTTTTTCTGTTTGGGTTTTCAATGTTTCTTCAGTTAAAAAGCAGCAAATTTCCAAGTTTCCTGTTCAAATACACTAAACAGTGCTGGTGAGGCAGCTGTAGTCCTGGCCTCACCAGTGCCGCACACACTGACTGTAATTGCAGCTAACAATGCACTGTATTGTTTGGGTCTTTCTATCATCCTAAAAGAAGCTTTATTTTAAAATGACCTCATTTGCTTATCTCTTACCTTCTCTCTGATTATACTAATGCCAGGTTGTGACTAATTTAGTCTTTTTATCCACTAAAAATAAACTGAAGTCACCGTCCGCACCGCAGTACGCATGCCAGGAGGCAGAGAGCGCTGTTGAGCCCAGAGAATGTATGTAACACCACAGCTAAAGAATAATGGAATTAGCAGCAGCAAGTCAAGTGCAGCCATCCAGTTACTCCTTAATGTTTTTTAGCCTCAATTTCTAAATTAAGGATTTCGTTTTTAAACCCCTAAAGTCAATAATTTGTTTAGACACGTCACTGGCAGTGATCTTCACTGAGACAGAGACTTTTAACACTAAAGAAAACTTCTACAAACAGGTTACTCATCTTGTTTCTTCAGAAGAAGCTGCACACAGACTTCATTAGTAAAAGTAAGTCAATAGTAACAATCTTGGTGATTTTTTTTCTATGATACAATTTTTAAACAGAAGAAAAATACTGAATTTAAATTACAAGCAACACATTTTAAATGTTTTCAATCAGATGTAGTCAGCTGCTCTGTAAAGTTCATGTCTTTAAATCTGAATGATGACGTCAGTGCCTCACCAGTCATGAACCTCACCGCACGTCACTGAATCGCTGTGTTTTATTGTGAAAAATTGGTTTTATTTTGAAAATGAACTGTATTTTCTCATGTATCTTGATGTAACTTCCAGCAAGAATTGATGCGGATCGCTCGTGGCTCGCTCACAAAATCTGTTGTACGACGCAAACTGTCCGCGGAAGACCGCGGCGTTCTGCTCCTGGTATGAACCACGTCGCTGCCAAATGGAAGTGGCCTCCGTTCCGCACCACTTTGTGGTGCTTCTGCGTCCAGTGTGAACCAGACGTTAGTGGTTAATGTACATATCAATAAAATAGATCAATCCACTGTAATTGTACACTGATGCATTGTATTTGTGAAATACTGCAAAGTACTGCAAAAATAAATTCCCAGAACCTTTTTGTATACATTAAAATGTAAGCTGCAGTATAACAACTACAGTATTTTACTGTTTTGTTACAGTGGTCCTATGCTTATCCACACTGCCTTAAAGAAATCCTTCACTGAACGCAAACAAAAACACTCACCTTTTCTTGATGCTTCAAAGCTGTCATAGATATTAATCCTCTGTATGTCATATGTTAATGTTGTGTTTGGCAACAAAGTTCTGTTTCTGTTTATATTGTTGACAGCAAATTTAAAGGCAAGCTCCTCCGCGCTAACAAGAGAAACAGGTCCATCCGTTTGTTCGAATATTCCACCTGAAAGACAAAGCAGGAGACACACACATGGACCATCAGAACACATCTTCAGTGTAATTACAGAAAAGAAAATGACGGTTTTGAATAATGGAGAAAAAAAAAATCCTGATGGGCATTTGCTCTTAAGGCTGGAAGCAAGGCAGCATTACACAAGGTTTTACATCTGTTCAGCAAAACATGCAGCAAGCCTTTCCATTTTTAGAGAATACTCAAGCAAAGAAAAAAAAAAAAACAATATTAGCTTTGAAGTCTGAAGCCATAATGGATTTAAGGAGCGTGCATCTTTGTGTGTTTTTATGCTTGTCTGTCTCCACAATTGTGACAGCAGGATATCTCAGGCTCTTGTCTCTCCATTAAGATACCCTTTCATTTCACCTGCACACCGCTGTGGTAGAGCAGATAACTGAACTCAGCCACTTTTCTTTTACTTGAAATTCAAAGGAAAGTATTCTTTCATTTTTCAGATAGCATAGCCTACTCCTTAAAACTTGCAAAACATGTCGACATGAACATCAAAGTAAAATTCTGTCTTCAGATGGGGTTGTGTGCGTTTGAGCATCGGTCCATCCCCACATCCTGCAGAGCACAGTGAACATGGGCGGGTTTGCTCCCAAAATTTGGAGTTTTTCTTCTTTTTTTTAAGTGATACAAATTGATCTTAGAGTTTTTTTTTGTTTTTGATTCTATATTTTTAGTGTGGAAAATAATGGCAGGGGAAATAAACCTCCACTCATTGTAAAATAAACTTATTACGTAAAAATGTGATCAATCAGAATAACAAACTAAATTACCAACAAATTATGATTTTGTAGCATCAAAATTAGAGTTTTAAATATTAAGGTTTAGGTTAGATAAACACACACACTTAAGATTATAAATCATTCAGGTTTTTTTTCAAGAGGAAAACGTGTACATAATACATTTTTGACCTCTTTGTACCTGATTTCTACATGAGCAGACATCAAATCATTGATTATATGACCACAGTAGTCAATTCTGCTGTCAAACCCCTAATTGTAAAGAGATGATAATAAATAAAAAAAGTCACATAAAAAAAAAAAATAATAAAATCTGGCCTTAAGAGGTTATAAATTAACAATGACTGACTGTCCTTTCAATTCTCCATCCAGACTTTAATTACAAATATGTGATATTTTAAGAAGATGTGGAAATAATTTCTATGTATTACAAAGTCAACAACTTTTGTTAAAGTGCTGTTTGTTGGAGCTGATTTACCCTCAAAAATAGACAAATAAACATCAGCTGCTTGGTGCACACTAGTTTCTGCATTGTCACTTGTATTGCTGAAAGTCTATTCTGTAACATCCATTAGCTGAAAATGAGCAACGAAGAGAAAGTTTCTTATGCTTGTGTTAAAAATGAAATTAGATTTATTTTGATTAGATAAGCTTGAACTCATTTCACACACATCGCAGCTCACCACTGCTTCAGCACTCAAACATGCCTCGCCCCCAAATTCACAGATAATCAGTAAAATAATAAAAGTAACACCAACTGTCAAACATAGGAGAGCAAAGCCCCCCACATGCAAACGGTTCAGACAGCTTCTCAAAAGGCGTTCGCAAAAACATCATTTTACAAACTCTACTCTCAACAACATATCTGTTTTTTTCTGAAGCCAAAAATTTCTCTAAAATCTTCTGTCACTTTTGGTGCCACTAAATAAATAAACACCAAAAAAAATTGCTGTCATCAGAAGATACAAATGTCTGTGCTCAAGTTAAACTTTGAACACAGACGCTTGTCAAGACAGATTTCAAAACACTTTCCCCTCTCCCAGATCAAAGACTGCTAAATAAAATGCAAAAATGCTTTCTTTGTTATTTCTACAGTTTTGCTCCATTTTGCTTCTCTTCTGTCTGGAATTAGATCGGTCTTGAAATTGACAATTGTTTTCAGTTTTATCCAGAAAAGATGCAGATGCATTTTATTTAATGGTTAAAAGAAGATCATTTAGAAAAAGTCAAAGGGTTGTTTATTGTCTGACTCAGTTTGGTTTGTAAAATCTTGTTGGAATAATTGAAGAAAGATAACTTTGTTTTACTATGCCAGCATTCAATGGGGTCCCATTGACAGAATCTTCAAGATTGCCTGCTGCCGCCTGACTTTTTTTGGAAAATTATTGGTTTGGTCATGAATGTAGACACCAGCAGTGATATGAACGACTGCCGTCCAGAGACATTTACACATCGTCCAATCAGAGCTACCGCTTAGCCATTGCCCAATTTTGAAATGTCGTCCTCCTCATCTGTCGCAGGACTACCACTGCACGACTTTGAAAGTGTCCAGGTGGCCACTGACCGATGTCAACTTTTTAGAGAAAAATTGTCTGGATCTCCGTGTGACCACCTGCCGAATTCACTGAAAAACTTGCACTTAGCTGTGGTGGCGTTTAGGGACATGTGACCGTAGCCGAACTGCAAATCTATTCTATGCTGATGACATTTTCAAACCTGAATATCTCCCAACTATTGCAAACAACTTAAGTTACTTAAGTTAAGACACTTAAGGCTTTTCGATCGCTGCTTTTATAAGGACACAAGTTATGGGAATAAACATCTGATCAGAATAAAAATATGTCATGTAAACACGCCAATCGGAATACTCTGACCCGATCAGACTCACTCGGATCAAAAGTTTCTTCCAGTCGAGATAGGTGGGTTATACCAATTGTTTATCCGATTGTGATGCATGTAAACAATTTATTAAGATAGTGGGTAATTACTATGTTGGATTTTACGTCATGCGTAGACGGTGTGGCGCTCCAGAGGAGGCTTTGGACCAACAGGACCAATCAGCAGCGTTGAAGCGGCCATGAGCTGAACCCCCATAAAAATAGAAGTTTGATGTTTTAATAAAATAATTGATAAATACAATACGTCCTCAGACAAAACAAGAAACTAAAATCTCCTTCCTGGAAGGTATTTGACTCTCATTTAAAGACAATAAAGTGCCCAATCTACACAAGGATGACTGATGGTTTGAACGAGGAGTCGAGGAAGCATCTCTGTTGAAATGGAGAAACTTTCTCTCAATTGAGGCGGGAATCTGAGATATTTTCTGTCTCGTATGTTACAATCCTGTTTGACATCTATACTCCCAAGACTTAAGTCCCATTCACACCCACTATACATGGAGGAGAAAAACACAAATGAGTGCTTCCACCCCTTAGCCACTCCAAGACCAATCAGCACAAAAATAACCTGAAATCCCCATCAACAATAACAACTAGAGAAGGAACTCCGATCAGAAGTGAAACGTCTTCTCGATCAACCTTTAAAGTCACTTTGCCCAAAAAACAGAATCCTGTGATAACATGACCTGGATGACTAAAACTTCACAGACAGAACGCTCCTTATCTGACGAAGACAAAAAAAATTCCTCTTATTTTTTACCTGCCTGCATAAATGACAAAATGGATTCACAAGTACAAAAAAGTAAAATGGGTTTTATTTTGGAACCTCTAGCAAACTTTATAAAGAAGAAAGACTTTCAACATCAATCTAAGAGCTCAGCAAATATTTGTAATTAGTAATAACAACTTATAAAGAACTACAGTATTCATTTGCCTTCATTAAGGTCAGTTTTATTATAATTTACCTTCAGGAGAAAAACTGTATCAAACCGCATCTATTCAAAGGTGAAAACTGCTGATGACCAATCCAAACACTTCTGCCAAAAGACAGAAAGGTGGAACTTTAAGTTTTCACATTTTATGCTAACCTTACACCAAAGGTGTCAAACTCAATCGCAGTAGGGGCCAAAATCCAAAACACACCTTAGGCCACGGGCCGAACAGGATAAACATTGATTGAACACACTAAAATTACATTTTTAAAACTTTAAAACCATAATTATTTAACATTATCATGAACAACATATACAGCATTACCTGCAATAATGCGAATGTGAATGCTGTAAGCTGAATTTGGCAGCTGAAGATGCTAGTGCTAATAGCTGAAAACGCTGAAGCTGATAGAAAACTAAAAAAAATTAGCTAAATGTAACAATTGGTCTATAAAACTAAAGAAAAAAAATAGTTTAGTCAAAATAGCTAGCATGTAGCTGATAAAATAGTTAAGCTTCAAAATATCGTAAAAAACTGAAAAAAGCCAAAATTAGCCAAAACAGCTAGCATGTAAATATTAGCTATGCTCCAAAACTGCCTAAAAACTTTTTTTTAAAAAGTATAAATCAGCCAAAACAGCTAGCATGTAACTGACATATTAGCAAAACTCTTAAACAGCCTAAAAAAACAAACAAACAAAAAAACAAGACAAAACACCTAAATTAGCAAAAACACTTAGCATGTAGCTGAAATATTAGCTAAACTCCAAAATAGCCTAAACATTTTTAGTAAATGCTAAAATAGTCCAAAAAGCTAGGAGAAAGCCACATTTGAAAACTTTAAAACTGTAACTTTTTAACATAATTATGAATAATAAAAAGGCA
>NC_050527.1:3328089-3341476 GCF_002922805.2 Oryzias melastigma
AAAGTCGTAACTGTTAAATTCCAAAAATAAAGTTGTACATTTATGACTTTAAAAGTCATAGGATACATTTATTAGATTAAGTCGTAATTTTACGATATTTAAAGTTGTAAACGACATTAAAATTTACAAGGTTATGAGATAAAAAAAGTTGTAAATTTAAGATATTAAAAGTAGTAAATTTACATGAAAAAAACACATCTTACACACGTTCTTTTTTTCTAACACTAATACTTTTTGTACAAAAATTAACGATGACTAAATAAAGTCATCAAAAAAAATTAATGAGAAAATAGCCAACAGATTTATCGTTATGAACATAACATGTTTCGACGCAAAAACAGATTTTTTTAATAAGGTTACACGACTTTTTGCAATTTTTTTTTTTTGAGGATGGGACATAATTTATCTGCCATGTACTGTACATCTTACTAAAAAAACTAATTAAAGTTTAAAAAAAAATTGAAGTAACTGATTTTTAAAAATGTAATTAGGAAAACATCTTGCAAAAATATGCTTTTTTAGGACTGCAAAAGGTCATTTTAGACAAAAAAAAAGTGGGAAAGTTTTCATCTATGATTAATGAAAAGTGAGTATTTTTTAGCTATTGAGCTAAGGTATTTCTTTATTTGAATTTTTTAGACACATTTACTCAGATTGTCTTCTACCCACTTGCTTTTGAGCAAATTATTTGATTTATTTGTCTATCTATAAGTATTGTGTTTGTTTTCATTTTTTGTAAAAACAAAAAAAAAAAAATTACAATTAATAAATTAAGTCAAAATTGTTAAAATATTGTTTTTTTAGGGGGTAAAATCAATAAATTGTTTTTGATAGTGAACTATGCATATAAATAAGGCTAAATATCCACAGATCTAGTGCAATATTCTGGTTAAATAAGCTGATTCAATGTGCTTTACCCCCAATAACAATAGTCTGATTGCTTTATATCATACTTGTTCAAATAAGGGGTGAATTTCCATTATTTTTGTATTTTAGCTGTGTTTTGGTTTTTGTGCTCTCCGGGCCTATCACACAAAAGCTCCCTGTCAGCCTGGTATTATTCTGCTAATCCAAGAGAATACCTGGTTGCAGCGAGCTAAGCTTGGAAATAGCTGTTGTGCCCTGCTTATGCCCCTGAACAGATCCCCTGTGCCTGGATCACAGAGTCATATACCTCTGTTGCTATGGGCAAAGTGGCAAATCTGGAAGGCAAGTTCATCTCGCTATTTATGACTCCCCGTGTGGATTGGGAGGGGGGGACGTGATGCATAAACCTGCCCAGTGGAATGCGTCACATTAAAATAAATGAATCCTTCCATTTCATGGGGAAAATCTCATTAGAGTACATTAAGTAATTGCTGGAGTATATAGTAATTTGACTGTTAAGAGGATAAAATGTGCATTGCTCAGAAGCACTCTAACAAATTTAATAAACACAGGCATACCTGCTCCTCTGGAGGAGAATCTCGCAGATAATTTGCTTTGCCTTTCTCAAAAATCTGCCATAAGCGCAACGGTGAGGCTTAATATGCGAGACCTCTTGCAACTCACTCAAATAAGGGACAAGCTGTTCCTTTTGCCATCATGCAGAATTTGCTGTAATGATGCAGAGATTAGACGCGTACAAGTTCCCATTTAAACAACCGCACTGTTTGTTATTGCAGTGGGCGTGCACAGATTGAGAGGCATACATTTCAAATGTGCTCTTGTGAATTGCAGTCAAAGGACTTCAAATTAGCACGTCTTCAGTAGACATAAGCACAAAGAAATCAGACCCTAATGGTGGCTGCTTCCATGATTTCTCCTTTTTGAATAAATCAAATTCATTCAAAAACTACTGGTGTATGTAAAGACAAGATTATTTAGAAGTTAATGACAAAATGTAATTGTCACTAAATTAATACAGTTTCATTGCAACAGAACAGAAAAGGGGCAAGAAAATTTGTTTAAATGTAAAGGAAAACGTCTCAGAAGCTTAAAAAATGCACTAAAATAGCAGAAATTAAATATATAAAGCTGGCCACTTGTATATAACCACTGTTTTATCAATATATAAGCCTAATTATTAAGAACTAAGCCAAAATCTATAGTAAAATAAAAATAATGTGCAGACGAAATTGTGATTACCAACAAATAAAAGCAAAACCACAGAAACCCGCGTCTAAGGTATGAAAAGATTTAATCTCAAAGATGCAGCCAAGTTGATAAAACATTACTATTAAAGAGAATAAATTATACATGAAAATTTCTAGCCTCGATGAAAATGAAAGGCTTTCGGTGGTCTGTGATGTGAATGAAAATCAAGCTGAACTTTAATCCTGAACAGAAGTCTGCACAGCTCAGTAGGAACCGTTCGGAGACAGATGGAGCTCAGCCAGAATCACAGGTCTCACTTTCTGCCTCTATGTGAAGAAAAAAAAATCAATCAGTTAATAAATTATTAAATTGATTGATTGGACAACATGGGCAAAATCTCAAGAGTAAACCCAGCATTTGCTTTAATGTAGAAGCAGACTGCATGCAAATCAATTGGGTTGAGTTAGTTAAAATTGTGCTTCAACTTCCTGGATTTTGCTAAAATTGTTAAGATATCACTTAACAATATTATATTATAGCTTTTTTGTTTGATTGTTCGTTTGTTTTTTGTAATAATGTGTCTCTATCTGGTCATAGGTTTCAATTGTAAAAAGTTTTTATTTTTTGTCACATGACTGATACAGGTATTTATTTTTTGTGACCAAAAAGTGACAAACACTGTAAAACACAATTCTAATAATTCTCAAAGATTATGCTCCCACATAAAAATGTTTAAACAGCTCATTTTTGAAAATAACATCATAACTTGCAATGAAACTTGTGTTTTTAACTTGTTTTTGTAGCATTTTTCTCATGATGGAGAACATTTATAAAATAAAATCAGATTAAAACTGCATTCTTTATTCGAATTTTGATTAATCAGAAGCAGATGAAAACCTTTGAACAAGCTCAGGTTTGTGGCGCAGAATATTACTCTTCTGAGCATTTGGCTCAGAACTGCACAGCTTCATTTACAGCGTTGTTTTTTTTTTTTTTATGCTACACCAATGTTAGCTAGTAGTTGTGAGGGACTGTTACCTATTGTTCTTTATCATTTATTTTTCATTTAGTTAGTTAGCTAGTTTGGTGCAGTGTGATTCATGTGTTGTCCCTCGAGAGATTCAAGGTGGCTCGTCCTGTCCTTGGACGTGGACCTCGCCTCTGGCTCATCTCACGCCCTCAGTTGTCCCCAAGCTTCCTCTCGATGAAGCCCATCTGCTACACTATTCAATCATGTAGGTGTAGAGTTAGATAAGCTGATTGGTCTTTAACAGTCCTGATAAATCGCCTGTACATCCTGGGAGAGGATCCCTCCTTCATGTGGAAATCCCTGAGGTTTCTTCTATTTTTTTTTTTTTTTCCAGAATCAGTTTTTCTTTTAAGGGGTTTTTCCTTAACGAGAAGGAGAGTCAAAGGACAGGGATGCCCAGTTTAGTTTAGTTAAATACGTAAAAGTGAACTGAATTGAAAGAGAGTGTAAACAAAGGAATGATGGGATAAAACAGCTATTATGAAGCTAATATTTTAGCTTCATGATAGCTGTTTTGGCTACACTAGATATCTAACCAGTTTTTAGACTAATTTGGCACTTAGCTAATATTTTAGCAAGCTTCAGCATTTTCAGCTACCATTTTCAGCTATCAATTTCAGCATTTACAGCTACCAGCTTTGGTGTTTTCAGCTGTCAATTTCAGCATTTTCAGCTACCAGCTTTGGTGTTTTCAGCTATCAATTTCAGCATTTACAGCTACCATTTTCAGCATTTTCAGCTATCAATTTCAGCATTTACAGCTACCATTTTCAGCATTTTCAGCTATCAATTTCACCATTTTCAGCTACCAGCGCTATCAATTTCACCATTTTCAGCTACCAGCTTTGGTGTTTTCAGCTATCAATTTCAGCATTTTCAGCTACCAGCTTTGGTGTTTTCAGCTATCAATTTCAGCATCTTCAGCTATCAGTACTACCATCTACAGCTGCCTCATTCAACTCACAGTCTTCACACTAGCATTATTGCAGTCCTGCCCATAACTCAGAGACAAAATTTCTGATGAACTCCTGCAAAAAATTTCTTAAAAAAAAAAAAACACTGGGAACACTTGTACAATTGATGAGATTATAGTAGGAATGAGACATCAATCTACCGATTGTATCACTTTAAAGACTAACACATGTTTTACGATAGAAAGTAAAACTTTTTTTAAATATTCATTAACCCTTTTTCATGTGGCCATGATAAAATACCTTCGACTAGAGACCGTCAAAACCGGCACTAATATGGTCAGATATTATGAACCAGATTTGTCAGATTTGTCATTTCATACCAATAAAATTCCCATTTCTGACATCAATGTTTCAGTCATTTTTTCCATCCTTGAGTTTTAATATTTACATTTTTCCACTCTTCAATTTCCATCTGGACCCAAACAGCTGAATTTAAATAAAATAGCGTCATTTTAAATCGTTCCATAGAAACAGAATGCATGCACCTGTTTACTTCTATTCATTCAAGATGCATTATACACTGAGCATTTAAGAACACATTCCATGCTGCCAGACCACCCAGTGCAGACTCCTAAACAATGAAAGTAGCTCATTATGCTCTTGGATACAAGTGTGGGCGCACACTGCATTTTTGGAGTATTGCTCTTTTGTGTTTTCTCTTCACTGGTGGGATTCCCAATCTCCCTGTAAAAAGCTTCCAGTCTCCCTGGATGTGTAACAGCACAATGATGGCAGCAAACAATGACCAACACAAAGCGCACACACAAATCGCCACCAACATTCGGAAACGCAGCCAATTTTAGAAAGAATATGTGCCTTGGTAATTATGGGTAACAACACAACACAAGGGACCAACTGTTATACAATACTGAGACTAGTGGCGGAGTTAGCCAACTCTGTGTTTTGGATCACACAAAGCAAAAGAAAAAAAAAATAATCAGGCCAGAAATCTGTTACATTTAATCAATGATGAGTATCATGAGAGGAAATTAAGGGTGCTGGTTAATTAATGGTGTCTGGCTGCACGCTGGCTCATTAAGTAGCAAAGTCACCTCACAGCGAGACGGTTCTGGGTTTGATCACAGCTGCACTGTATCTGCACGTGTTCACCTAACACGCCGTCCCTGCATGCGCTCGCGGTTTCCTTTTGACCAAAAAAAAACAGATCGGGTCAACGTTGAGACGCGAGCGTGAGTACGTTCTGCTGTGAACTTGCACGTGTTTTATTTGCACCACAGAGAATCTGGATTTTCTTCACGTCTTGTTGCATATGCTCTAGTCTTTCTCAAACCCTTATCAGCTCTAAACAGTGGTGGAGTGGGAACTAATGAATGAAAACCATCACACAAGAATCCAATTATTTACAGTCAGAACAAAGGAATGTAGCTGGTAAACAACAGAAATGTGCACATTCCGATTAATCGCATTGCAATCAATTTAATTGCAAATTGTGGCCAAAAAAAGCGATACATTTTATTTACTTATTTTTTTGCAAAAAGCACAAAGCGAACCAGGATAAAATGTAGTTTAAGACAGAGCATTATCTAATTAATTTATTGTATAGTTATTGTTAAAGTTAATGCAGCCAAGAAGTAAATGTTGTCACAGGAAAGTTGATCTAGTCCCACTGGGATGTTGGATAGAATGTTGGTCTACTATAACCTGCAACGTCTTTCACTGCATCAGGATCGGTGCCACGACTGTCTGCATATTTGGTTTTCACTGTCTTGTCAAATTTCAGTTTATCTTTTTTCATGTCTGTTAAAACTGTTCAGCTAAAACAAAAATCAAACAGAAAAATGTGGGAAAAATGCTGAAAAATATTAATTTAATTATGGCTATGTCCAAATCCCCTCCCTAATCACTAACTATTAAAAAACTATATCGTACAGGACTAAATATAGTACTGCCCTGGATTTTAAAAGCAATTTAAACACCAAGCTCACCACTTTTCTTTCTTTTCTTTTTTTAAGCAAGTATGACATCACAAAATGAAAATCTAATCAATACGATCATTTTACGTCTAATCTACTCCACTGTGTTCTGATTACAAAATTACATTTAATTACTTTTTTCCAACAAAAATTGTTCATACGCGACGCGTTGTGGTCTATATTAACTCATGTAGTGAGCATTGATGCACACTGGTTTTTCGCTAAGACTTCTGGGAAATTTCCAGGGCACTCAATTTTGGAATTGTAGATTCGGACAGCACTGGAAAATGGCTAACATATTATATAAATCACTCCTAACGCTTTATAATAATACTCCTTAATTAACTACTTATATAACATTAACTAGCATTAGTAATATTGTATTAAGCTGCTTATAAACACATTGATTATCATTTGTAAATGTCTTACAAATTACTTACAAGTGCAAATAAACCGCTTATGAATACATCAAAAAATGCTGTTTGCTTTTATTGCAATTAAAACATAAATTTTCTATTAATAGTCAAAGTATTTTTGAGTAGATTTGTCTCTTAAACAAAGGTTGATTGATGAAAACAAAGAGCGGGGAGGCTGATCCATGAGTAACTGAGGTAAAAAGAGCACAATAAGATTTCTGAATTGTAAAAAAAGATGTTCCAGCAACCATAAAATAAAGAAGAAATGTGAAGAGACAGTAACATCGGAAAACATTCAATAATTGAAAATGATAGAGGAAATACATTTCATTTTTAATAAAGCAAACAGGTCAATTGAAGAGAAACTTGAATCAAAAGAAATACAGAACAGAAGGGGCCATGTCAGAGAAGATCAGGATAAGATAGACTTTATTTATCCCACGATGGGGAAATTTCAGCCTCACATCAGTCCTAAAAAAAAAAAATAAAAAATCTGTTGTAAGGTGTCTCTTTTTTATATAATTGAGCACCTGCCCCTTCAGAGGTCTCTGCATGGGCTTGGTCTTGTCTGTTTTCTGGGGATGCACAGTTCGTCTTGAGCAAGCCTTTTGTTACAGATCAAACACTTCTCCCAGGGCGTCAGCACTCACCGCCGGCAGCCGCCGTCCTGTGGCTGGAAAATGGGCCTTACCACAGTCAAAGAACTACTCAAGGAAAAGCACCAGAAAGCATGGCATTGAAAATAAAACCTCCAAACTCCTTTCTGTGGAACACCGAATCAAGCCCTAAAGCCAACCAAGCGATGACAGCAAGATAGACGCTAAATGTTAAGAGCAGAGATGGATTTTTTTTTTGGAGATTATAATCTTCATATGCGTTTTATTTTCTGTATGAAATTTGCTGCTTTAAATACATTCATAACACTTTGTATTTAGCTTTACCGCAACACAACTGCCGACAAAGACGACCCGTTTTTGGAATCTTGGGCTTGGGATATAATGGCGAACACACAAAGGTTAGCACACATGAAGCCTTTTCTTTGCAGCACATTGACGGATGGCGCTCGCTTGTGCGTCTCTCACTCAAACTGTCTCTCCAATAGGCTTACTTGAATTAGAGCTTCTATCCGTCATTCAGACTGATTCATTCGGGCTCCATTGTTGTCCTAATGATGTATTTAACTTGCTATTGTAACCACCGGTAACAAATAATTGTTTCCTCAAATCCCTCACAGCAATCTGCTCGGGAATGACGATTTTAATTTTTACTTTGGCAGTTGGTGTGAAGAGAAAACAGATTTTTTTTTGTTTTTTTCATATAACGTTATCCTCCGACTAACACAGACTTTTCTTCCTTAGACTGTAATATAAATATGAGTTTAAAAAACACAAAAGAAAAGAGTATGAAAAGCTCTAAAGAGCCAATCTGATCCTCTTTTGAGCCATTTTAAAGGTCTTTTTATGACCATGATTCAGGGGCGGACTTACCACTGAGCAAAGGTGGCCGACTGCCCGGGGCCCCAAAAGGAGAAGACTTAAAAAATAGTTTTTAATATTTATAAAATAATTATTATTCACAACATTGTTTGCCTTTGTCATAAGAAAAAAAAAATCACTGAGATGGCAAAAGACTTCTCATGTGAAAATGTTTCATCCTCCCCCATAAATATGCAGCATTGGAATATTCCACCAACAGCAAGTTAGCTAGTAGAGGGAGAGACTATTCCAAAAGTTTTGAGAAGAAAAGTGGAAATCAACCAGCTGTAGTAAAAAGGAAAAAAAAATGAGAAACCTATTCTTTCAAAAGTGTAGGAAGAAAAACAAAACAGTAAAAAGAAGAAAATATTCAAAGTAACTAAAAACAAAAAGCTAAAGAAAGTCAAAAATGAGAAGACAGAAAAAAGAGAAAAAAGGCAAAAGTAGGGACAAAAAAAATGTAATTTTCAGAAAATTAAGAAGTGAAACTTTGTTTTTGCTGACGTCACTCCATACACTGAAAAAGTGAAACTTTGGATCTATTAACAAAAGTTCTGTAATATGTTACATTTGAAATTTTTAGTTTTCATCAATTGTAAGTTTTTGTTTGATGGTTTCTTTAACTCAGAAATGTGATTTGATATCAACAAATAGCTTAAAATGTAACAAAATACTTTTGTGAATTGATTCAATATTTCAGTTTGTGTAGGGTCCTGTTTTGCTCCGTCAGGTTTTCCCTTTAGTAAAACCAAAAGACAAATTAAGAAAATAACATACATTACGGACATTTTACCCTGGGTAAAGACTTTAGGAGGGCCCCATGTTACTCTTTGCCCTGGGCCCCCAAACTGCTAAGTCCACCACTGCTATGATTTTGCAGGTTTTAGCCAAAACCAGGGAAAACTGTGTTGTATTCTAGGACATAGTTTCTGCAGAGTGACAGTAGTTCAATCGAAATTTGTCTCTGGGTCAGTTCGAGCAACCCCGCCCCCCTTTTCCCTCCCTGTTGTGGGGCAAGAAGCTTGTACCTAGCCAATTTTCTGTCAAAAAAGTTTTTAAATTTTCTTAGATAAATGCTACAAGAGCAAGTCAAAAACAACATAAATAGCATTTTTCTGTTTTTTTGTTAAAAAAAGTTAAAAATATTGTTTTTTTTTTATCAAATCAAATTTTAAATTGAGTAACCCATTAACTCAGAATTTTAAATTGATAAAACTAATTATTTTAAATGTAATAAATTAAGGAACTGTTGTTATTTTTTTCTGTATAAGCTATTCTAGATGCTTTCCTGAAGGAGAAATTTTAAATTGAAATCAGCGAACTGACATTGTTTAAGTGTCATATTGTTTATATAATTCATATAGATTTCACACTTCATCACAAAACACTGAACAGATTGAATCTGAAAAGTTTGAGTCTATAATGAGAAAGGCCGTTTTAATTATATCTGTAGGCAACTCATTGACTGTCCACACTGAATCTCATCCCGCTCCATCACAGCTGAGAAGCATTCTTATTTATTTGATACGATTAGTAGTACTCATGCATCCCCATAAAGCTGTGATATCTTCTCTGTCAGTGAACTGTCAGGTAACAACACATTTGTAAAATCTAATTTTATGCTCAAGTGGTTCTGCTTCTGCAATTTATTGCAGCTATCGCTCACCTTCTTCTCCGCTCACTCCTGCTAGCTTTCCTCTTCCTCTCCCTTCCTCTCCAGTCTTCACCCTCTCTTCCCAGCTTAGTGAGGTGTTTTGATCTCATTATCATTCCCAAACATTCACGCCGGATAATCTGTCAGGGCGGGAGCCTGTGCTCTGCACCGTACAGGGCACCCTGGTCATGATTAGGGGTGCCAGGCGTGCCTGCAATAAAAATGCTTCAGCTCGCCGGTAAAATATAAGTAATAGCTTTGCCCCTACATGCTCTAAAAGCTGTCGATTAGTTCCTCGCGCAAAGAACTGGACATTGTATGAAAACAAGTGGAGGTGCAATTCAGCAACATCATTAGTTAGTTCAAGTTCAAAGCTCAAATGTCAGTTTTTAGTTCGCTTTTATTCCACAATATAGCAAACATCCATTAAAGAATGAGCCACACAGACAGGCATGTCCCCTGACTGTAGCCATTGTCTTCATGGAGGTAAACCCTTCACTGCTAAATCCTAACCTCAGTGCCAGTTCAATCAAAAGGCTCTGCCAGAGGAAGAAGGAATGAGACAATAGTTACTAAAGCTTGTCTAAAAGGGGCCAACCTTCTGTACCTGCTGCCAGTTTTCCTTGTAAGCAGAGAAATACAAGATCTACGCTATCCTCTTAAAATTAATTTCTAAAGAAATCTTTGAATAATGACCCCAAACACCTATAGCTCAGGTTGCCTAAAGAAATCACTGTGACAAAGACAAAGAATCTCCTCAACCTACTGTTTATCTTCCAATAGTGGCTGGTCTCCAATAAATAAGGTGTTTGTTACTTTAGAAACCGTTTTCTAATAGTGACTGGGCCTCTTTAAGACACTTACACCCCAGATGGGCAGAAACCAGTTTGAAGGGAAAATAGTATCATCCCGATTTGCGCGCGCGTAATTCCTTATTTGTGCGTGACTTTGGATTTGTGAAAAACAGGGTGTACCTGTTTAAGAAAGTGGGAAAATGTGAAGTTTCACCAGATAATATTCACAATGTAAGTTCAAAGAAGCTGGAAAAAAAAACTCTGATGACCGAGCATTATAACAGCATTTAAACGCATCACTCACAGATTAATCTGAAAAGAGTCTCACCTCAGATTTGTGCGTATACCGATAGTTTCAAGTTTTTTCTATTTTTAATCTATGAATGTGTAAATTGTATTTTTTTTTATTTTAAAATTTTTGTACTTATGCAAAAAATATATTATATGAGAGACAAATTAATAATTAAGCACGGACAAATCCAAAGTTACACACAGGATACCTCCTTAATGTAGAGAATGGCCCAAACAGATGTGTCAGCTGCCAGTTTTTTGGGAATAAACCCCACGGCTACTATTATAAAATATAAAGTACATAAAGATAACTCCTGCACGTTAATTATAAAAGAGAACTGGACTGAGCAGGTGTGACCTCATAGAAAACGACGGACTTTCAGCTCCAACAAAATGAAGTCAGTTCAGTCGCCATTTTTCAGAAATACGTTTGCTATCATTTGTAATCAAGCGACATCAGTAAGCAGTGATTGGTCGGTCTGAGTCAATGTTTCTATGGCAACTGCTCTTGCCAACGAAGAGAGAGCTTCTTGGATGGCTAAAAGTGGGCTCAGGAGAATCTGTCAATCAAATGTTTTGAATGTTGGAGGTGGGGCCAGGGGGCATCACATTTTGAAGCATCTGATTGGCCAGTTTATAACATAAATAATTTGCAATAAAGAGAACAAGTAGCATGAAAAAAATTAGGATTAACAAAAAGATGTTAAAAAAAAAGATAGCAGAATAAAAATAGTTATTTTGACAAATATCATAAGAGAATAGCTGTTTATTTTTCTATAGAAGTCTATGGGATTTTGGCATCTTGGAGCCGTTGGGTTCTTCCTATTTGGAACATGAAGGGGGAGGGGCTACTCAGTCCAGTTATCGTATAGAGTCATTGCTTCAATACAAAAAACTTACAATAGTGTAATATCTACACGATTTGGTTTTATCTTAGACTTAAATGTAACCTTCCTAAGCTACGATGTGGTCCCTTGGAGATGATGTCTAAAGCCCCCACCAGCTGTGAAACCTTTCATCAAAGCCTGTTAAATCTGCTGTAGGCCAAATACACCCTTTCAGGCTTTTTTTAAGAGGTCTTTTTGAAATTCAGAAGCATTTAGGAAAAAAACAGCACTGTACAGTTTCTCAAACGTACATTTCAGGAGATTTGGTTTAACCTTGAACTTTGTTAAGTAATTTCTAATCAGTTCAGCATGTGTAGAAACTTTTAATTGTCTTGCTTTGGAGTCGTTGCACTGGGTTTTCATCAGGTCTTGCAGAAAATAAGTCACATGGTTGGTATTGTTATCTGGGAAGACTAATAGGCTAAAACATAAACAGATAGGCCAGATAATTATATTTGACCTTAAAAAATGTAATTAGATCAGTATGTTTTTTTTAATAAATTATTCAAACATTTTCCCAAGATGTTAAATAAATTTAACTATAATTAACTCCTAACAATTACAATTGCAGATCTTCTGTAAGTAGAAACAATCAAAAATAAAAAGTGTAACCTGATCAAAATAGTTTTTTTGGAACAAATCATTTGGTTGGTGTTTTCCGCAAACACAAAACTGCATTCCTGTTCCCCGGCTGACATCTTTTAAGAAGTGATCCACTTAAGTGTGCAGGGAAGTGGGCTCTGCAGTTCAGGAAAGCTAAACAGAGCAATTTCACCGAGGATGTCAGCAGCTACTGCGGCAGACTAAGACCACATTCAGACTGACAACAGAACATGTGTCAAAAAAACCCCGCAGGCTCCCCCATCAATTCAATGAGATCACCACTTTAGAACAGCAGGAAAAAGAAAAAAAAATGCAGGATTGTTTCATGGAAAAAGTGTTGAGTCTGGATTTTTACTGCAACGTGCTGTGACAATGCACCTGACATACCAACACCCTCATTCAGTCAACCTACTTTGTACCTTTGACCTTCCTGTTCCCAAACAAAGACGCTTTTATTTTAATAATTGTGAAAGCTTCCAAACCGCCACAATAAAAGCTCTTTAGATTGAGTCGTTTTCCTCTACTTTTCTGTTTTTAATTCAGGGCTTCTGTCAGCCTACAAATCTGGAATGTGCCACACGAATGCATTAACTTGTTCACCTTACACTCCTTTCACCGCGTTGTTCTTTACGTTACGATCAATGTAATCTGACGGGTGTTACTGAAACAGCACCCCGAAGGCTGAGTGGAACAGCCGTCCACCTCACTTTGGGCTTTTATGTTCTTGTTTTTTTTCTTTTTTTGGTCACTCTGTAGGACAAAGACATTGTGAAGAACTTTATTATTTGAAACAGGCTGGTTGACCTATTGGTTACTTAATCAGGACGAATAATTGTGTGATTCTCCTGCGCCTTTCCGTAAGGTTTTTGGCACGTATAATCAGACTTTCAACAATTTCAGTAATCTTGTTATCAAACGTTTAGTTCATTCAGCACATTACTGCTTGTACTTTTGGTATTCATAACTTTATAGTTTTTGAAATATCAAGCAAAAGATGCTCTCATAGGAAATGAATGGCTATTTAGACATTTTTCCATTTTTTGACAAATGTGGAGTTTAGCTAATATGTTAGCATTATGATAGCTGTTTTGGCTAATTTAGATTTGTTTTCCAGTTTTTAGGCTAATTTGGAATTTAGCTAATATGTTAGCATTATGATAGCTGTTTTGGCTAATTTAGATTTTTTTCAAGTTTTTAGGTTAATTTGGAGTTTAGCTAATATTTTAGCATTTCACTATCTGTTTTTTCAAAAT
>NC_050527.1:3341527-3347684 GCF_002922805.2 Oryzias melastigma
CATTATGCTAGTTGTTTTGCCAAAATTAGACATTTTGTCCAGATTTTGGCTAATTTGGAGCAAACTAACATTTTCGCATTTTGCCATCTGATTTAGCCATTTAGAAGTGTTTTCAAATTTTTAGATTAATTTGGAGTTAGCTAATATGCTAGCATTATGCCAGCTATTTGGGCAAAATTGCACTTTTTTTTCGATTTTTAGGATAATTTGGAGTTTAGCTAATATTTTAATAATATGCTAGCTGTTTTGGCAAATTTAGACATTTTCCCTTTTTTTGGCTAATTTGGCATTTAGCATTTAATATTTTAGTAAGCTTTCAGCTTAAGCCTTTTATGAGCTTCTGCAATTTTAGCTAGCGATCAGTTTCAGCATTTTCAGCTATCAGCTCTAGCATCTTTAGCTGACACATTCAGCTTACAGCGTTCCCAGAGGTGATGCCATATAGTTAGAACTTGTCTTAAATATTCATTTACGTAAAACTTGATTTTCTTATTGTTGAAATGCTTATTTATATGTGAGAGAGACAGAAGACTGAAAATCCAAGGCACTTTCAGAAACACATTCAGATTTAATGTATGTAGGAGACACTAATAGTGTTTATGCGACCATGTGTTTTTTCTTTTTTTTTAATGAGTCTCAAATAAAAGGAAAGGGGATTGTTTAATTTTGCCACATTACCACCCCACAGTTTTGACAACCAGTTAGTTGTTTTAATGCTTAACATAATTAGAACAAGGGGTTCGGTTGAGCTACACATAAAACTCCCTGACAGTGCTATTATGGTCACCCAGCCTTAGAAATTATTGTCTTTTGCCAGAGGCAGAATGGAAAGAAAAAAAAGGGAGGTTAATTATCTTTCACCATCTCTTCTTTTACTTTTGTAAAAAGAAAGACGCTTTTCTCTGAGCCTGGTTGTATTTTCAAGTAGGGAACGCCATGTAGTTTGACAGCAAACATAACAACGTTTGCAAAATAATTTGCAAAAAATGCAAATGACATAAAAATAAATTTAAACTCATAAAAATACACTTTTGTATTTTTTTTATTTTTTTTTAAGAGAAAGATGTTTTTGTGGCACAAATCTAGTCAGTCTCCTTATATTTTTCTTCATGTCCTTGCAGGTGTTGCTATATATAAACCTGTTCCACTTATTTCCGGACGGACCACACATGCAACAGTAATGCAGACAAATGACAAGGAGGTGCAGGTCAGATCATTTGGATCATCTGGTTTCTGGGACAGATTGCACTCGGTGAACTGGACTGAGTAGCGCTGCACATCTTCTGGAACAAGACCAAATTTAACACGTCTGAATTGAACCCCGAGGCGCTCTTTCTCATCCAGGTTCTCTTACTTTTCTGCTGTTGTGATAAGGGAGATTATTCCCCCGCGGGGGGATGAGGGGAGGGCCGTGTGCTCTCGAGGATTAACAGACACCGAGAAGCAATCAATGTAAAGACTGGTCAGTTGTCATATACTGAGGAAATGTCATAACGTCTATAATCGAAACCTCAGAGAGGCTTTAAAGTCCCTCTCCGATCCTCTTTTGAGCTATTTTAAAAGCGTTTCCAGTGGTGTTTGAATTATGATTATGCTTTTTTAGGCAAAATAACAAAGTATTTATCGTTCTCTAGGACATAGTTTCTGCAGAGCGGCAGGAGTTCCTCAGTTCAACAGCAGAGTAGGCCTGCACTCATTTCCCATCATCCTTTTGTTTACACTCTCTCCCAATAGCCTCTCACAACCTCAAGCTAGCATTACCAGTCAACAAAATTGTTGAGAAATATTAGAACTATTCAACCGTACAGTTTAGAAATAGATGCCAGCTCAGACAAAGCAAACAAAGACATACACGGATCTATTTGTCTTCAAGTGGATGCATCGGAATGGAGCAGAGCAGGGAGCTTGTGGCCCGACGATTGTAGCATCTACGTCGCAGCTACAAGCTTTTTCCAACTGTATTTTTTCATCTGCTCATGATTCACAACGATTTGAATAAAGAAATGGTCAGAAATTACATTTAAATCTCAATTTTCTTCATACGTGTCCTCCAAAATGAGAAAAATACATGAAAATAAAACGTCAAATACACAATTTTCATTGGAGTTGGTTGGTCTTTACACAAGTACAGGAAGTCCCCACATATCATTAAAAAAACTTTATTTTAACTGGTGACCCTAACAGTTAAGCTTTGCCAGTTTTAGGCTTTAATAGAAGTTTTTTTTTTTTTACAATTTGAGCACTTTTAGGTGTTTGGTTAATTTCTATTTTTTCTACTGATGATCTCAGGCGCCATCTTGTCTCCACCTAAGTTCCTCTCGATCTTAAAGGATTTTCACTTTAACTCAGCACTCTAATATCGCATTAAAAACTAAGGATTGGGGTAAAACAAGTTCAAGGTGGATATTCTTCATCCCTATATGAGTGCCTTCATGTTTGACTGCATTTATGATTGGCAGCTTTGGTTAAAGCCCCACCGAGAGTGATCAGCGCTGCTGAACGCCACGGCAGATCAGCTCTCTCTGCAACACAGATCTGCAGCAAGGAAATGCAAAAGCAGAGATGTGAGGTTCATCAAGAGCTCATCCCACCCTCCCGAACGTCTGCTCCATCTGCCTGGAACCGTTAAGGAGCATCACGGCCAAAATGGAGACTCAGGAGGAGTTTCTACCCCCAAGCTATTAGACTCTAAAACAGGGATGTGACACATTTCTCCAAGACTCTAAAACACTGCATCCTCCAACAAGGTATACTTTAAAAACACAGACATTAAACATTATTGCACTATACAACAGTGCAATCATCGACACTCCACTGTGGCCCACACAATACTAAGAAGACATTACTAGACAATTGTGTTTTATTCTAACCAAAAAACTGCCCAGAAACAATTTTCTTGAAAAGCTCCGTATGGACATCACAGCTTAGAAATGGAAGCGGCACGCCAATGCAATTTAAAATATGGAACATTTATGGTTTCTATGATTTACATTACATGTTTTGATTTTTTTTCTTATCTCAGTTTATGTGAAATATTTTGACTTCTGAAGTCATTGGATGTAATTTATGCAGCTTATTAATGACCTTAAGAACCCAGATCTATTTTACGTTAACCCATTGACATCTATTGGTGCAAATATGCATCAAACTACTTTGGATCCAAAATTACGTTATATTAGTAAAAACATAAGGGATTTTATTTATTTATTTATTTATTTGGTGGGAATAAATTCAGGTGTAAAATGATCCAAGTGGACCACAGAACACATTTTTATTTTATTTTTTACTGTTACACTGATGTCGATTCTTAAAGGTTAGTGGAAAATATATTATACTCACTTTATATCTAAAATCAGTCTGGTTAAATGTGAAGTCACAAATTCAACATAACTTTTTATTTAAATGTATTTTTTTTTTAATTACTGACTTTTTTCACTCCATATCTTATGTAAATTGAATGTATTACTCTAATTGATCCGACAGGAGATAGTGTGCGAGAAAGTCTTGTTTCTTGTTTTATGTTGTGACTGAGAGCCATTTCTACTTAGTCTGCTGAACAAAATGTGCAAAGCTTACATTTTTTGTTCTTTTTTCAAACATGCCATGCCTATTGTAGGTTTATAATAAAAGCTGCCTGTTTTATCACAGAGCACAAGCATTATTCCTAAGCACTTTGCACCGTCTTTTCAAAGCCGATTAGAGCACGGAAAAGGAGGCCAGCTCATCCTTGCAAAGGCAGGATATTTACATTTCAGTGCCATGTGCAGTGAATCTTAATTTGGCTGCAACGATTTAACACCACGGCTTCCTTGCAGTTTCACACATGAGTGCTTAATGGCTTCGTTAACATCCTGTGGGACTTTCCTCATTACCTGATCTGGTCAGCTCTGACAGGTGCAACAAGTCCCATCACTGATCTTTGTTCTTAGTGCCAAGTTCCCTCGCAACACCAACCGCAGTGAAGTCCAAATCAAAGCCAGCACTTGTGAGTCAAAAACCCAAGGCACAAAAAAAGAAAAGTTAGTGAGTGGCATAAGGGGGAAATTCTAATTAGATCGGTGCCCTTGACAAAAATATACAACTTAGAGCGAAATTATAACAGTATTGCCTTTCCGAGTATTTTGGAAACAGACCAAGAACACCATTAGACAATTTAAAACAAACCCATTAAGTATGTGTTTTATTGCACATGCACTGATAAAGTAAATCCTAAAAGCAAAATGGAATTATGTAGTTTGTTTTCTCCTTCCTATTTATTAAATCTAACTTTCTTTAAGTAAAACAACTGTGTTTTAATGATAACATTTGTCTTAATTTGTACATTTTAAATATTTCAAATACTTCAGTTGTCAATTTTTTTTTTAAGTTTAAATATGTGCAGCTTATCACTAAATAGTGTTTAATTTTAAATAACATGCATCATGCTTGGTACTATATTGACCCACTCCGATCATTTTTGAGCTATTTTAAAAGCATTCCCTGTGCTTTTTTAATAAGGATTATCCCAAATAAAAAATACATAAATCAATAAGGGTGTTGTTTTCTGCAGAGCGGCAGTAGTTCATCAAAAATCTGTCTATGAGTTGAGGGTGGGACCATTCGTCAGAGTTTTGAGCATTTAGGCACAATTACAAAGACTTTCTATTGGAAGTAGCTGCTTGAACACATGTGTGAAAGCATCTTCAGACTTAAACGTGACTGAATATGATCCACGGAAACGTTTTTGGGGGAATCCTGGCAACAGCAGTTATGCCAAAATCTCCCAGGAGCCTTTTTTTCCCTGACTTTCCCCTCACTCTTGTGAGACGTGCTGCACAGCACGCTGTCAATTGTCTTTCCAGCTTACTTTGATTCCAGACATGGACATTGCATCCTGCTAAAGCAGCACTGTGTGGACTATACTGGCAATCATCCCTAACTTTGTTGTTCAAAGAACATATGAGGAGCGTGCACCTGGTGGATCGCCTACACAGCAGGTTGTTCATCATGTCTGAGCGTTCACCTGCTAAACATAATAGAAAACCTGACCCGTCTCAAGTGGAATGATGATTTATACGCGGGCTTTAGACAACCCAGGCTTTAAACTGTGGAAGAGAATGTTCATGGAATGGTAATACAGAGAGGGGAGTGTCACCCTGAACTGCATTATAATAATGTTTGGTTTGTAACATATTTTTCTCTAAAATCCATCATTATAAATGCCCTAAAAGCAGCGGTCTCATCCTCTCCCAGAAAACACATCTATTAGCTTTAATGTTATAAATGTTGTTTTTAGGTTGGGCTTTTATTCTTTTTTTTCTATTAAGTTAAAGCAGTTAAAATAGAAATTTGAGTCATCAGGGCAAAAACCAAACAATTTTAGGATTGTGGGAAGCCTGACTGCAGGTTTTTATTATTATTTTTTTAACTAAAGATACAAAACATGGCAAAAGGACAAACAAATAAATTGGGAACAAGAAAATGTACACAAAGATCTGTTATAGGGCAAAACTGAAACAATTTAAAGCTAGTGTTAAAACGGAAAACAGGAATATAGAACGGAAAGTTAAATATCAATGCAAAACTTCAATGTAAAAATGGAAATCGAGCACAAAAAAGGGAACTATTATTTCTAGGATAAACTAAAATTGGGCAACAATTCATTATTTTGGTTCATCCACTTAAAGCTGTCAGAAAGCCAGAAAAGGTTAGCCATGCTGCTATTTTTGTCAACGTCTTGACACAAGAAGAAATATCTAATTTGTTATAAACTAAGGCCAACAAACTGTCTGCCTTCAGCATTAAACATATTTATCATTTACACACACACAACCAACATGACCATTTTCATGCAAACGCAGAGTAGACAACACTACAAGTTTTTTATTTTTATTTGATTGCCTTAAGGGTTGAGAAATTTTGATACAATTTTCCTAAAATCTATTTTTCTTTGAAATGCTCCAGTTGAATTAAATATTTATAACTTTTGGATGTGTGCTAGTTAATTACTTGTTCCAAAAAAATAAAAAATAAAAAATCTGAGAATTTCTATCAGAAAAAATATTTTGTATTTGTACAGTATTAGAACTTTTTTTTTATATTTTGCGACTCAAGTGTCACATTTCATCTCTAGTTTTGTAAAAGCAGCACATAACTGTGTTGATTGGCTATGCACTGT
>NC_050527.1:3348068-3350678 GCF_002922805.2 Oryzias melastigma
AAATTTTACAAGTAGATATGTGAGAAATCTATGGGAATATAAATTGACAAAGTGAAAATAAGGAAACAGCAGAACCAACAAACTAAGACCAAGTTTAAATGTGTTTATTATTAAGATAAAGGTCTAAAAATACTTAATTTTCCACCTCTATTGCCATGCCAACGGCCTGTAATCAATCCAGTGTGACCATTTTATGACTTCTTTGTTATATTTATTTGTTACATTGAACACTAGAGCTAGTCTGGTTTATCAAAAAGGGTATAGGAGAGGAAAAACACTAATACTCAAAAGAAATACAATACATACACACACACACACACATATATATATATAAATACAATGGATATAGAAATTTCACAAGAAAAAAAGACAATTTTTCATGTCAGAGGTCCTGCAGCTACAAAAGACCATGCTGAAGCTATTTGTAGTTGTACTGGGATTCACTCTATAAACCTGTTTCTGTTTGAAGGGCATTTTAACGTCAAGCAGCAGTGGATGCAGTTTTTTCTTCAGGACACAAATGTGCTTGTAGAGATTTTACTGGTTTGTTCTGTCATTGATAATGTTCTGCCTTAACACAAATGGTGAGACTACTGTAAGCAATTCTAAACTTGGATATCAATGTATATAAAAATGTTATAATTTTATATAAAATAAAGAAAGGTAGTAATGATCTAAAATGAAGAAAGAAGAAATCCATAATTTTTACATTCATTTTGTTCAAAGGACGATGACATTCTTGACTGCCTTTTAGGTTATGCCGACACTCTTAAAGCTCGATGAGACTCCCCTATATCCAAGTGTTTTGTATGCCGCTGTAAAACATTGTAATGAAGGCCATTTGCCAGGAGGAACCCACTAAACCCCTCTGGCAAAGCTCAAGGGTGCTTGTGGGAGCAAGAGCCCCGAACAAGCACAACGCCTGACCAAAGGAGAGGCGACATTATGGAAATACTGAAAACCAGCACATTGGGAAAAAAAACACAAAAACAAAGATCTAATTCTTGACTGAAGGACTTTCACACAATCAAAGTGACAGTCTATCTAATGTGAGTGCTTGAAATGTAAAAGCTACTATAAAGCCAACAAGTGAATAAAGTCAAGGACCTGGATTATTCAAAGCTGTTAGTCAAAAGCACTAAGATGTCTAAATAAAAAAAAGAATAAAACCTGCTCTACCTGGTTTATTATATTCTATTGTGATGTTGTGAGGGGTGACAGACTGATGAAGAACTCTTGAGCATTGCCAAGTTGTTGATCTCAAACATCCACGTAGCCTTGCTCAATGTTTAAAGGGCGCTGCACTGAATCACTTTTCTCTGTCTGGAGGAATAAGGACAGATCGGTTCATGAGTCATTACATGAGACTCAGTGTTTCAGAGGCTGTCATAATCCGTTAACTGACTTAATTAAAAAGCTGACTGACTGCGCGATCATAATTCGCTCTGCTGCCCAACCGACAACACCTTTTTTTTTTTTTTTTATTATTATTTATTTGTCGTATAACCCAGATTCCAAATGGGGGCAGTTAGTCGAAATCAAGTCATCATTTGGTAATGCCCTTGTGAGTGCGTAGCGCACCGCTAGTGGCTCATGAAATATGTTCCTCCAATCACAGGTTACATCCACACCATCAATCCTCAAGATTAATTTGGCTTGGGAGATGAGTTGTTCAATAATTCATTTTGTAATATTTGCCTGCAAATTAATCCTTATTCAATGTGACACAGAAAATTAAATGATTGCTTACCAGGTAATTTGGACATAATTATTCTTCTTTCAAGCAAGGGTCTGCTGTGTAAAAGCTACAGCGCTGCTCTCTCTGCCAGGTGTTGTTGTTAAGACAAATAACCAGTCTGTGTGCATTTCCCAAAAGATACAAATGGCTAAATTTAGACTGGAACTTATAAAAATGATGCATGCGCTCTAGATGCTGCTCATCTACCTACCAGAGATTTATGATGGTTATGATGTAGGATAACAACCCATTGTTTTCTTATCATGTGTCAGATATCATACTTAGTTTTTATTTTCTTCTGCAGTCTTCTTCAAAGTCACACAACTGTTCTTCATTAAACATAAAGACAAATTTACCCATCAAACTCACTTCTCCTTCTTCCTTCGGACCCATGCATCACCCTCCATTTCTGTTGTGAAATTTATAAAGCAAACTTGAAACCTTTAAATGATTCACGATAAAAATAAACTTGACAGATTTTTTAAAATCTTTTTCTTTGTTCTGTATTTTTGGCACTTTAGGGTGCACCAGATTACAAGGTGCAATGATTTATCTATTTTCAAACATATGTCATAAGGCACACTGAACTATAAGGTGTTTAAGTGAGTCAAAAGAGTCAGAGCTACATTCACAAGATTTCTAATTCTTGTTTGTATCAAACTACAAGTTACAGTCATTGCAAGCGTTAGCTACATTAGCATATTCACAAAACCTGTAACTCCTAACTGTGATACCACTAAAACAAACGTTAGTGTGACTATTCCAACTCCCAAAACTGTAAGTAACACATAAAAAACCCACAGTCTACACGTTAGCTTATTCACAGTTCCTGTAACTCCTAACTGTGTTTACAACAGGTAAAAGAACAAACT